>NW_010511122.1:10886-40400 GCF_000687285.1 Phaethon lepturus | reverse complement strand
GCTGAACCTCGTGAAGGCAGATCTGATTAGCTGGAATAAACAGGAAACCAAATCACAGCAATGTCTATTGGGTGTTTCTGCTTTCAGCTCAAGAGGAGCTCAGCAGCCTGAGTCTCTATGGTGTACACTTGGATCCCTTTGCGGGCAGCTGCAGAAAAGAGAGTGATGAATTAACATGTCAAGGAATTGTCTGGGACAAAAAGCAGTGGAACAATCAGAATTAGAGAAACTGTTTGGAGAACGAGCAGCACATGGCTTTTTAGGTTTAAAGAAAGACAGAGGAATTCAAGGAAAGAGGCATTAATATGCTATCTGCTTGGGGCAGTAAAAACCACCTCCCCACCCCCAGAGTGTTTCAGGATCCTTTTCTCTGCTTTTAAATAATGAAAAAAATAAATTGATCACGCAGCATTCCTACTTACCTTCCTTGATGTGTGCAGTAACACACAGCCAGCACTTTCATTTTCAGCTGGAAAGGGAAAAAAGAAATAAAATCAGAAAAGTCTTACTATCAGAAGGTACCTGACAGGCAGCAGAAACCAAGCAGAAGACTCAGAATGAGGTGAAGTATTGCTCTCTTGGCAGAGGATGATCTCTAGAGAAAAGCAGAGATTCAATTTTTACAACATTTCCCATTTTGGAAGTGTAAAGTGTAGAAGCAGCCTTTGGCATTATCTGATCAGTTAGGGTTTATGTCTTGCAGCTTTTTTGTTTTTCCAGATTCTCTATGTATTTTTACCCTTCACCCCTCCCTTCCCTCCCCCCCCAAAAATCTAACTCCTAATCCTTTAGGTAATCATTTAATCCCATGCCTCGTTGTTTGATAGATTGAGGCTAAAATTGCATGAGTCACACTCGTTTGGAAACCATTCTTGTCCTCGTTAAAGAGTCAACAATAACACCCAGGCACTTCCAAGGGAGCAGGCTGCGAGAGATCACACGCAGTGACTCGAAGATGAGCACATTAATGTCCTGTCAACTCACCACGCTGCCTCCATAAATCTAAGTGTAAAGCAACAGAGCTCTTGGGAAAGAGAACTGCTGTTCAGAGACTATTAAATGTCACTTAATATGCAGCCGAGCTACAGGGATGGGGGATACCCAAGAAGTTCCCACTTCAAACTTCCAAGCACCAACGTTAACATTTTTTTAGGGTGTCTGTGAAGCAATTTTTGGGTATAAGCTAAAAAACATAAATAAACCTCATTTGTTTTTGCCACAAGCCCACTCCATACTGCTTGCATCTAAGGCAGAGTCTCTGTAACATCACTAGTACCACAGGTACAGCCTGTGCATCTTTCGAGGATCTCATCTTCACACTCTCCACCCGCCTCAACCCCCCCCAGATTGACCCACTACCAAAATTATACATGAAACACATGAACAGTTTTCATTCAAATGAGCATAGTGACAGCATGGAAAAAACCCACTGAAGATCAAAAACCTTTCCAGAGGCCAATCTGTGGAAAAGTACAGAGATAGAACACAGTGACAGCTATTCAGACAAGTTTTTTTGCTTCCTTTCCAGATCTGGACTTTGAAATCCTAACCTATAAGAACTGCTGCAATCCCATTTCACAGGCTGACCACACACACAGGCACCTTCAAGCCCAGCCCTGCTACAGTCCAAAAAATAAGCTGACTTGAGGATGCAATTGAGCTGCATACACATGAAAACACTAGAAATCCAAAAAAAGTAATGATTTCTTGCACAGAGAAAGCTGCTTTAACCAAAACCATCTCTGATCAAACTGGAATTTAAGTCAAGTCCACGGTGGGGTTAAAAGGCTGCAACTCAAACTGGGAGCAGAGTTTACCGCAGTGGAGAAGAGGGAAAGGATTGCCTTCATCTCCCACTAAACAAAATAAGATGGTTCAGAGGCTTTGGCTACATCACCCAACTTCTCCCAAAGTTCGCTTGGATGCTGTACGTGTGATTGAAAACATCACTTACTAGACAAGTCTCTTGGTGCAACAGTCCTAATTATTACTGCTTTTGACACATCTTTTGGAAAACGCAAGCTGTTTCATCTAAAAAATGCTATTTATTATTAAAAAGCAAGCACCCAAATAAACCAGAAACATCAAGCCTTTTCCCCAGGCTCTTACTTTTGTAGTTCTCCAATGCTCAGTCACTCAACTTACAGCCTAATTACATATGCAAAAGTACACTGGAAGATTTGGAAGCCATAAATATTCACTGAGGAGAAAACATGTTTTGGTTTTTCAGCTCTTGCAAGAAACAGTTCTAGAGAGACAAAAAATACCCACAACTCTGAACAATAGCGAGCACGTGCTAAAAAGATATCTGCATATCTGCAGTCTGTCCTTACGGATGCATGCAAACACAACAGAAATTCATGCTGTCCTTTTATCATGCAGCAACTCTTGGTTCCTCTTATCAGTCTCAAGCATGTATCAATCTTGGTCGCTGACAGGTCTCTCAGGTACTTGCCTCAGATGAGCACAGAGTGCCCCTTTATCAACACAAGCAAAAGCATCTAATTACATCTGTTGGACCAGAGCCTTTCAAACTTCACAAAAAAAGCTGTTCTGGGTATGGAGGTGATGCTTTGGAAGGCCCAGAGCCTCATTCATCATTTCATCCGAGCAACATGCCACTTGGACTTGATCCAGGAAAAGGAGACAGACTGATATGGCCAGCCCAGTTTTGGGTTGTTACCTTAAAGGCCCACTTTACCTTACCACTTAAAGGCTATAACATTACGCAGGGATAGTAGCAAATCCACTGGAACATGAAAAATGGGAGGAAAAGCACACCAGACGCTTCCCAAGCACACTTCTGCCTGGCTCATGAGCCACCCATTTACTTACTGCGGGGGAACCCACTAGGCAACGGGGGATAAAACCCTGCATGAGGTCATCTGTGACATCCATCAGGAGATGGCTTGGCTAAAGCCCAAGATCAGCCACCACCAGCCTGCCACCCATTTTCTCCTCCATGGCACTATCACTACTTCTCTCCAGTTATGGAGGGGCTGGAAAAATGCAACACCTTTGACCGTTGCACCTCCATAGAGAAGCCCTTCACGGGGACAAAACGCATACAGAAAACCATGGATTCATCCTCTACTGACAAGGAAAAAACTATCCATCAATCAGTCGTGTCTTACTACCAGGAGCAATAACTAGATTTCACACCTGAGTGTCAGGATTAAGCATACTTAATCCTGAAATTAAGGATTTCTTCTACAGAAAGAAGAGGTCAGGGCCACACAAAATTTTCATTTCTATTTACGTAGTCTTCCTTGCTGGACAACGCAGGCTGCAAAAGTCTATTTTAGGCAAGCTAGCTAGCTAACGGGCATTATTGTCTCTGTCCTCACACATAGTTAAAGGAGAGCTGCCAGGGGTGGCCGACCTTATCTGTTAGGCTGTGCTCCAGGTTCTGCCCAGGGGAAAACCAAAAAGTCAGCAACGCATCTCCGACATCCCCTGGCAGCCACATCAAGGCAACACGCATATCCCGAATTTCTAGGATGCATGCACACAAGCACGCAGCATTACTGGATACGCTACAAGCGATTCATTGGGAGTTCACTTCAGCTTTAGCAACACTGATGAATTGCCAACATCAGACTCACACTTGTGGCCTCATGTCAGCACATTCAGAGCCCTGCCAGGGCACTGTGGCATTCCTCCATTTTTTATTTCCCACCACTTGCAGAAGAACAGGACCCATCCAGCTTCTCAACATGAAGATTTAATACTTGGAAGCAAGAAATGCAACAGGAAATTTATTTGCTACGCTCCAAAGCGGTTTCATGCCAGCTGCCCTTTACATAACATCCCTGATGGCAACCCAGAGAAATGAAATCCCCTACTTGCTTCCCTTCCACCCCCCTGTTTAGATAATTACATCTTCTATGCAAAGGCAGCCTTGAAAACAAACCCATGAAAGTCATATGCTAAAGTTTAAGGCTTTTCACCTTTCACCGTAAGAGATCTCCTTTCACTTAAGATCCCCTTTCCATCCCTTCCCTTGTCCAGGTTCCCCAGTGCTGCCCTTCACACCTGAGAAGACCCAAAAGTCTTTGGAGTGAAGCTACCAGTGGATGCCTGCAGCATCTTAAGACCATATTCTTCTTTGGGATAAAGGAGTGGAAACTGGAGAGCAGGAACTTTTTGGCTGTGCAGGTGTCAGTGTACATTACTTTAGATCTATGTGCACTCTCCAGTGCATCTATGTGGTAAACACGCTAATAAATCAGAGCGGAATACTACATTAGCACTTCCATGGTTTTCCTCAGAAAAATATCAAGGATCTGGTGTAAAAGGAAATATTTAATGTTGGGGAGGTTTTGTTATTAAAAAAGTTATTTTATCTGGGCTTTCTTCAGGGGTCTGAGCAAATAAGCCTCAACCACTTGTGTTGAACCACATTGCAAACAGCAAAAACACTGTTCTGCTTTTAGAATCTGTTGCTTTAAAAAAAATAAAATAAAAACAGATCAGCACATGGCCTGTTAGGAGCAGCGGAGAGTTCTCTAACTCGCCACTGGCAGTGAGGGATTGCACAAGCAGGATCCCAAGGGGATCCTTTGCTTTCCTGTCCTGCCATAACTGTGCCAAGTCTGGACTCATCCCCATCAGACTTGAATAATTTTGGTTAAGTGTTGTTACAATAAATAATTGTGCCCCAACCATCCCACATTCCCACGATAGGGTGGTGGGCCGAGCTGTAGCAGAAAGCCTAAAATCAGTTGGGTTCATCCCTCTTAAACCAACGCCCAGGCTAAAGGCGGGTGGGAATAAGCACCTAGCTGCAAGTTTCTGGAGCAGGCTGGAAAGGAGCAGGCAGGGTGGGGAGGAAAACCTCACCTGAGTAATGCTCAGCACAGACGTCGCAACGGCTGTGCAGGGGCAAGACTATCGCCTCGCACTCCTCGCTGGCCATCGCGGAGGAATTGGAAGGAGAAGTAGACAGCACAGACAGACTGACCAGGCACAAGATAAGAGTGCCAAGTGCTGTGTCAGTTGTCACGCCCCCCAATTCCTCAGACACGCATGCACTACAAAAGCTAAATCTTTCTTAAAAAAGCAGCAATAGGTTTTGTCATTAAGTTTGGGGCAGGGGAATGGTGTGTTTCTCCATGCCAACTGGAGGGACAGGGTGCTCAAATCCTGGGGGAAGCTGCCCCGAAGCAAACCCAAGGTGAAGCACCTAAAAGGGAAAACGTTGCCTTTGTGCAGAACCACCCGTGCTACCCAACCCCCCACCCGCACCTCCCTTGGCTTCTTAAGCACTGCTTTGAAAACAGCCTTGTCAGGAAATTCGGAGGGAGGCCATCCCGTTCCCCCCCGTGACACAATTGGTGTATCCACTTTCCATTAGAGTATAGGAAGCTTCGGGAGCCCAACATCCCACGCTGACATCAAACTGCTAAAACAGGAGTTATCAGATGGAACGCGTGGGTCAGCATTGTGCCTCGAGACATAAAAAGGACCTTGGTATTAATGTGAGGAAATGTGACCATTGTGTGCAGAATGATACCCATTCAGGCCCAGACCACTTGTCTCTGGACGCTACTCTCTCTGGAATATCCTTGGCGCCAGTATCTAGCGTTTCTCCTCGTCTCCTTAAAGAAAAAAGTCATTTCGGCAGGGGCTGGGCCATGAGTTAGAGCACTGTGTTTTGCTCGGCGGGCGTGCACGTGCGTGCCTCTGGAGCGGATTACAGGAAACTGTTGATTCTCTGTATCTAGGAATGATCAATTGTCCAGAGGGTGGAACAGGCTTTAATTTCTCATGAAGCGTAAATCATGTTCCGTTATTTCCCCCACACACCCCAACAAAGCCACATCCTGCTTTCCGATTGGCTTTTCACTGCCACCAGGATTTTGCCTTCCTCCCTTCCAAGAACTGCTTCAGGCACCTCTCTGCAGTTAAAACCACCGACAGGAGCATCAGCTGTAAGCGGCAATGCATACTACAGAAGTTGAGCCACTACAGTTCCGTAAGTCCCTGATAAATTGTGCCTAAATTTAGGAAAAAATCCTGTGCAAACCCTTCTATTGCAGTCTGGGGAAAGCAGGAGAAGAATTGTTTTAAAACTCCAAGTTGCAAGAACAAGGTCCAAATGATGAAAATATTTCCCTGGCCGATTTAAGGGAGCTGCCAAGCAGGTAAGAATGCTGTGACTGATGGCAAGGCTGTGGCCCCACACGCTTTGCAGACCCCCTGCAACAAGTGAGGCTTGCATCGCCTGTCCACTACCTTTAAGGCTCAACCTCCACCAAATTGCTGTATTCATTTGCAGGTATTTATTTCCAAGCATGCTGCAGATAAAGCAGCAACTGGTTGAATCCCTTAATTCAGTGTTTCTGCAACAGGCTGAAGGGATGCAGGTACATACACCTGCAGCCCAGGCTCCAGAGGGATTTATGGAAGATACCACGTATCAAATACAAAAAGAGGCAGTCAAATTCACATCTAAAGAGCACTAAGGCAGAAGAGTTAATACACTTCTAGCTAAGTGAGAGAATAGGAAAACAGTTGTAAAGCTATACATGAGCCTGCAAGCCACTAGACAGCTAACCTGGTAGCTATGAAATAAGCAGGGCTTGTAGCACACAATCCTGGAGATGAAAGAGGTCTCCCCACTGCACACCAAACTCACTGATGCTCCTCATCCTCTCTGGCACAAATTCCCAGGGAACAGAGCATCAAGCTGGATTCTTCCACCTGCAGCACAGGAAAGGCAACATGCCTGCTCCTGTGGTGGGGGCTCCCTCTCCGACCTCAGGGAAAAGGGACTTCATTTGGGACAGGAATGCAGTACTGACTCCTGCAAAAACACACACAGCAGGGCACAGACCTAACATTATACTTCTACACTTTTATTGTGACTTAACTAGAAGTCTCAGTCTCTCTAAAAACCATCCTGATCTTCCCCCAAAAACACAGATCCCAGGTCCAAAAGCATCCAGGTTTAAAGACCCACCTTCATGTTAGAGCTACCAATGTTTGCCACTGAAACCCAAGCTGCAAGGATGAGAGGCAGAAGAGACTAAAAAAAAAACACACCATCTTTTCATCAGCTACCACAAGGAAGCAATAAAGCACACAGGAGAAAGGACCCAAGTGTTAAGACTGAGAAGCATTTTAGTGCCTAGGCATCTGCACTGATTTGGGCTCAATATTCCATGCAACAGCAGCCAGTATTAACTAAAAATGAGATAGACCATACTTTAAACCCTAGATTTCTTCAAGCTATCCTGTTTTATACACATCTGTGTGCACAGCCCAGCATTTTATGACAATGGTTAATTGTCAGAGTTTTATGGGCGACGCTATGTTTTGTTGGCTCAATGTTTAATCCCACGCAGTGATCTTTTTAAAAAGAGAATTACAGTAAAGTGCATCCAATTATGCGCATAGTGAGCCGTACATCCATCATATGGAGATTAACAGCTCGACAGGATGATGGCAGAGCTGTCACCACATCTGTAATTCCAATTACATCGCCTGCCAGCACCCAGGCCCCGGGGTACCAACTTATCCCCTCCCCAGATGGGATTTCTTTGGATCTTTTAGCCTTACACTAAGGTGGGCAGCAACCTCACAGCAACTCACCAGAAAAGGTCTCCAGCAGGAGAGAATTTGGACATCACATTCAGCCAAGAGACCAAACTGTGACAACCAGAACAGGCATACAGAGGCTCAGCTATCACAGAGCAGCTATTTATCTTGTTTCAAGTCACCTTAGAGGTTTTTCCAGCTGGAGATTGAGCAAATGTATTTTATGCAGCAAGTGCATCTGACACTAGGGAGCAAATGAACACAGGCAGCACTGGAGAGCCCTCTTTGCAAGAGATGGCCCATGGTCAGTCCATTTCTGGCCAGGCAGCAACTGCCCACGCCCCAGCAAGTGTTGCAATGGGTTGCAGGACACAAGAGGGCAATATCGAGCCCTCTGGCACAGAGAGACCTTCCAGCCCAAAGGTTCCACCTGACTTGGAGAAAGCACGAAAATGAGATGGGGACAGAAAGATGTCATTCCCACACTTGTTTTTCCACTGTGTTTAAAAAGCACCAGAGGATCTTGTAGGATCCTGGAGCACTAGCTGCCTTGGGGGTTGGAAATTAGGTGTTTGGGGGATATTGCATTTTCTGCAAAAAACCTGCATTGTGTTTTTTTTCTTTCTTTTCAGCTTGTCTTGCTGAAGACAAGTGCTGCAAGAGCTCAGCTCCACAGTTTCATTTCAGGAAAGCAAAGCCTAAATATAAAAGAAAATACCCAGAGAGCAGCAGCTATGCAAAGGCATTTCTGAAGCGTCCCCTTGCAGAGTTGAACAAGGAGCAGTACTCCCAGATACACCTCAGCAAGGGCACAGTTAAACCTCATTTCTGGAAAGAGCTTTGAAAGCTTGTGAAGAAGGATTTTTCTTTTCTGGGTCCAAAGGAGGCCACAAAAGCGATCAGAGGGATGGAACACCTCTCCTAGGAGGACAGGCTGAAAGTTGGAGTTTTTCAACCTGGAGCAGAGAAGGCTCCGGGGAGACCTTCCTGCAGCTGCCAGGGCTGAGCGCGGATGAGGAAAAAGATGGGGACAGACTTTTTAGCAGGGCCTGTAGCAACAGGACAAGGGGTGATGGTTTTAAACTGAAAGAGGGCAGATTTAGAATAGATCTAAGGAAGAAATTTTTCCCAGTGAGGGCAGTGAAACCCTGGCCCAGGTTGCCAGAGAGGTGGTGGATGCCCCATCCCTGGAAACATCCCAGGTCAGGTTGGACGGGGCTCTGAGCAACCTGATCCAGTTGAAGATGTCCCTGCTCATGGCAGAGGGTTGGACTGGATGGCCTTAAAAGGTCCCTTCCAACCCAAACCATTCTATTCTATTGTTCCAGTGTTTCAGGCTACTTTCATTAGCTGAAGAGCTTAAGGGGCTCATCTCAGCCACCTTCAGCCACCTGAAAAGTCAGCCCTCCAGGAGGATCAGCTATGCCCTCTGCAGCCAGAGACTGATTTAGTATGTGTAAAATCAACTCTGGAAGATGCTTCAGCAAAACCATCTCTGAGAAAGAGCTGACAGTAGCCTAGACAACTCAAAACCTGGAGTCTGAGGAATCCTATGCCTGATGCTCACAGAAGAACTTGGATTTTGGCTTCCTGGACCACTTTTATGCTGTCATGGGGGTGGGGGGTGGAAATCTCACTTCACACCTACCCTTAGTGGAAGTCTGAACTTCAGTTCTGCCTGAAGCCTGTTTTTAAAATCTCCATCCTTGCATTTGAACGGGGACTCCAGCACATCAGAAGTCCATTTTTCCTGAAAAATCTTAAACATCTCATCTGAAGAAAAAGGGTACAACTAATACCACCATCACAAACATCAGTGCTTGAGGGAAATAAGGAAGCCTTTTTTGTCCTGTTTTGAATGTGAGGGAAAACACTTATAAAAACCCAGGAGGACACACAAGGAAAGTCAGCTTCTTCAGATGCAGAAGAATCCACAGCACTTGCATTCCTCATCCCCAAACAATGCACCCCACGGCATTAAATCCAGATTTGTCATAGCAAAGTACAGTTCCCCTTAAATCTTTCAATTAAGATGGCATTTGTAAAATTGCAGGCTTGAAATTTGCTACATATGATTCCTAAGTCAAAGTCACCACTCCAATTCAAAAAGCAGACTTTAAGATAGTCAAGATGTCCAGGTCATGCCTGTTCTGCATCACTGTTTCCAATAATTGCTCACGATAGATCAATTGGGATTTACTTGTAATCTAAAAATAACTTTGAGCAAATTTAAAGGACTTTCTGATACTGCGATGCCAAGTATAACACAGAGTCCTCGCATTTAATCTCCAAAACAGTCAGTGCCCACACAGGCAGGCTCCAGGCTGCCTCCAGCTGCTGAGACGAAATCCGGGCTGCTGCCATGTCCCAGAGGCTGCATTTTCCTAGGCACATACCACTAAAGGCAGGTTTTGCTAGCCCTCTTCCTTCACTATTTAGTACATGCGTTAGAGAGTGCTAAAATGGTGTGCTAGAGGCAAAAATCAACCTCTAGAGCGATTGAGGGATTTTATTCCTCAACAGCAAGCATTTTGGATACCTTCACAATTTCTGCTAACTAGGTTGTTTGGAGGTCCCCTCCACATTGCTCCCCATGTTGGGCAAAGTTTCTAAAGGTTGCTGGCGTGGCAGGGAATACACAAAGAGCAGAGTTTGGGGCAGACATGTCCATCTGCAACATGGCTGCACAACCATCTCCTTTGTAGCCACTTGGCCTATACAAGCCAAGCCACCACTCAAAGCTGACACCACAGCTCCCCAAGGGTGGAAGCCCCAGGGGTGCATTTTGCTGGTGGGTTCACCCCCAGCACCATGCTGCCAAACACTGTTGTCCCCCCTGCATGAAGCTGCCTTGTAGCAGGCACAGACCCCACTAAAGCATATTTGGGGGAGCTTGGCACTCACCTGGAGAGCGTAGTCTGTATTTATAAACAAAGTATGACACACAACAGCAGTTGCCTGCACTGTAGACATAACTGTGTGCTGAGGGGGCCTTACCTCTATCCGAGATGTTTAACAGGGTGGTTTTCTCCTCATTTTTGCCCAGCACAGCAGCTGTACAGATTGCTTGCCTCTAGCCAGGATGATTAGACCCAAAAGGCACACATCCAACCCCAAAAGTCCCTCCACGCTATTTCTTCCTTTACCAGCTGCTGTGGAGAGCAGCAACTGACCCAGGGGATCCATGGCTCTGACTCACCTCCAGCATTCCAATCAAAAAACCTCCAAAAACCCCTTGGGAAGCCACAGAGCCATTTTCAAGTTACCTACAGGGACAACAAGCACCAAAAAAAAAAAACCAACAACTTGATTTCTCTCAAGAAACATCTCTCATCCAGTGACCAGGCCACAGGGGCGAAAGCGACAGCAGGGCTGCAGGCCCCGAACACGAGGCCCTGCTTTAAAAAAAAGGAAGGAAAAAGGAGCCAGGTTGCTTCACGTGGATGGCTGAAGACCCGCTCAGCAGCTAGAATTTTATTGGGTTTTCCAAAGAAAAAAAAACCAAAACGACAAAACCCAGCGACAAACCCATCGCTCCCAGTATTTGCAGCGAGGAACGACCGCGTCCCGCAGCCCCGCCTGGGGGGCGGCACTCACCGGTGGCGTTCGGCGGCACCTCCAGGTTGACGTTGACGAAGAAGCGGATGCTGTCCCCCGAGACGATGGAGGAGTTCACCGCGTCGAAGAGCTCCTCGCCCCCCGTCTCCTCCTTGGCCTCGCAGCCATCATCCGTGTCGCACTTGAGGTACCCTGCCAACAACATGGGGAGGGCGGTTAGCAGGGCCGTGCCAGGGCCCGGAGCCCCCGGGGAGCAGGCGTACCCACCCATCATGGCTGCCGAGGGCTGCAGCAAGGCTTCGGCAGCGCCTGGGGCCTTGCAAGGGCCTTCTCTTATGCCCTCACCTGGTGAGGGCTGAAAATTATAAGCAATCGGCTCTGGCACATTCTGGGTTGGCATCAGGCGTGCGTCCAAAGGGCCGCTCCGGAGCCTGGCTGGGTGACAGCACGGGCTTTGCGTGCCAGCCTGCTCACCAAGACAATGGCACAAGCGGCAAATCCCAGGGGGTACACCTCGCTCCTCTCGGATAAAACATCCAGGATGAAAATTCAGAGTGGACACTCTAAGAACGCCAAGCAGCAACCCAGAAGCAAGAACTGTGCCACAGCCCCAGCCCACCCTAAACCCAACACGTTCGTCGGCTCAAGTCCCAGCAGCACAGCTGTTTCACTTGCAATTCAGCAGTTTGAAACTGAGAGGAGGGGAAGAGGGGAAAAAAAAAAGGTTTCCTGGGAGACACCTGATACGGACAGACAGACCTGCAGCTCCCCATGGGGCAGAGCAGCAGGTCACAGGAGGCAGCAGCACCGAGAAAGTGAGACAAGTTTCTTAATTACAGTGGACAACTCTTTAGCCTTTCACAACGCTTCTAATTAGAGTTTAACCTAGCTTCATTCAACAGCAAGCTGGTTCACTGCAATGTTTTATTACGAAGCAGCTGGAGGACTCTTGTGGTGTGCTCATGTATCATGTTTAATTAGGAGAATTAGGGACATTATAGAATGTCAATTTTTACATTACCAGGATTATTCAGCAGCTTCTACCCATCTTCTGACAAGTCTTTTATGCCTAATTTGAAGCAGGAGGAATATATTTCATTAGCTTGCTTTAGGCACTACAGCAAAATGAAGAGGGGGAGCTTCAAGGCGGAAGCTTGAATAGAAACTAAAATATCGATGGCTTTTTTTTAAAGCCTCATATAAGCAAACGTAGAGGCAGCAGCAGCTGAAAGCAGTGCATGCAGTCTCAGAGGGATCTTGAGCCGACAGCTCGCCACCACAAAAAACAAGCCCCAAGGAGGGAGACCACAAACAGGAACTTGGCTACGCAGGACAGGGGCTGCAGCGCTTCCTGCCGCGGGCAGCGCGCCGACGGGCGCGCATCCTGAGCGCTCGGCTCCTCCCCAGGAGGGCTGCAGGGGCTTCAAGCCTTCAGGTGACTTCTGAGCTGCTTATCTGAGGCATAGAAAACCTAACAAAAAACACCCCAAACTTAGGTTAATCCCTCTCCTGATCTCTGCTTCCTTCATTTACCCGCTCCACAGGAATAAACGTGAATTGGTCCTATCGGAACTGCTCCGAAGGCTTCAAAAAGCATACAGGTTGCTGCTGTCCCCATCCAGCCTGCCAGACAGCCAGCAAAATGCGCCAAGGGTGCAGTCCTCTGCTGCTGGGGGAGCTTTGGCAGCTGTTTCCATCCCTGCATGATGGAAACTTGTCCAGAGACAGACAGAAAGAAGTGAGTTGAGGAGAGCAAACACCCTGAACACAGTACCCAAAGTGTCATGGCACTGTGGGCACCATCAGGTATGAAACACAAGGGCTGGCAGATGTGCCAGGACTGTGGGGCAGCTTGTGTCCTGGGGTGAGGGGGTGGAAGGAGAACAGTCAGACAGGGTGCCTGCTGGCTTCTGAAGTACTACAAAGCCCCATGCAAGAATCTCAACCCCAAATAAGGTGCCAAACTTGGGGTTTGGTTTCTCTGAAATATGCATGATGGACACCATAACCTCTCCTCAGCAAAGCAGAACATCCACCAGTGCTGACAGCTTCCCTCGTGCCAGGAGAGCTTGGGCCACCCTGCAAAGCAAAAATCAGCCTAGGCTAGGATAAAATCCATGATCCTGGCTTTCCAGTCTCAGCCGTAGAGGACTGCAGACCCAAGGAAGTTGTAACAGGTTTGTGTTTCCTTCCCACTTGGTGCGTGAGATGGGAAGCACACGGAGCACGGGGCAAGATGGTTTGAGCACACAGCTCACATAGTTGAGTTCTTCCCCACTCTCCTAATGCAATTAGGACACAGATGGGTAAAAGCCAGGCAAGGAAGACTATTTATTCACTTCCCAAGCTCATTGAAACTAGCTTGCTAAGAGCACAGCAGCCGTGTGCCCTGAAAGCAGAGAGTGCTGGAGACAGGAGAGAAGCAGCACAGGAGCTGGAAGAAGGGCAAGGGTGGAGTAAGATCAGAGGGTTGGGCAGAGGTCAGCACAGACTCTGGCAAGGGAAGCATCCTCTGTTCCTCCCTCTTTAGGGGAGGAAAGAGTAGAACAAAAGGCAGCTGAGCCTCGTGTCCCTTGGGCAAGGGACGGACAAAACACTCAGCTTGCAAATAATCCCAAACCTGGGCTGTACAGGAACTGCACCCCCGGGCAGGTGTCTGCTTTGTCACTAAGCCACCTCAAGGCTTCAAACCGCTCCTGTTTTGAATCCTTCAGCCTATTAGTCTGCCAGGCATTTTAAAACGTAAGCAACTTACGCCTGTCAAACGCCGGGTCACTTCTGGGTGAAGAGATGAGCTGTGTGCATGGCAGATGCACCTTCCCTTCCCTCTGAGCACAGCTCAATAGCTGTCTCCAGCCCTGGCAGCTGCTTCCCCACCATCACCTGATGATCACCAAGTGCCACCCCTGCTGTTTAAAGGGCAACAGATGCCACAAGCGACAGGAGATGCTGTTCAGCTCCTCTAAAAGTTTGATTGGTGTTTTGCAGAAGGTTAGAGCAGGATCTGGTGCGGCCATTGCACAATTTGGGTAAATATCAATCAGGTTTCCAGATGGAAGCACAGTCTCAGTAACACTTTGTAGCCTATGCTACGAGCAGTTGCTTCAGGGAGGTTAGACACCTTTGCATACTGCCTCAGATTGGCTGGGGAAAAGTTTAAGGTCTCAAAAATGGTGCTCCCCATCATCTCTATCACTGCAGATTGTCACCTTCATATGAAGGCAGCACTCGCTGAAGCACCATGAGCTACATGACAGGGTGAGTCAGACCTCTGAGCACAGGAAGTACCACTTCAGCCTGAAATATGGTCTAAAAGCACTAGAGAAAAGAGATTTGGCTGAGTAGGAGGCCAGAGTCAAGAACCGAGTTAAGGTTGGCTGAGAAGGTCAGTGCCGCACTCATGTACCTCACACCTTTTGTGGTCAGGACAATCCCCCTCAACACATCCTGCTGGATTCATCTCATAGCACAAAGAAATGGAAAAAGTATGTAAAGCACACGAGGCCAAAGACAGCGGGCACCATCCTTCAGTGCTGCACTGACAAAATAAACTCCTCACCCTGTGCAGCCGTAAGTAGCAGATATCTTGACCCTAAGTCTTCCTGTACCTCAGCCTATCCTATGTAACATGAAAATAAGCTATCGCCCCATTTTATGTAGGTGCTGGGAAGAAAAATGGCAATTTCTCTAGCCATTCCCTTCTAAAGCATCACCCCTTCCCTTGTAATTCATGCCTGGCCTGGGCCTGCCTTGCTCCAATATCTCAATGAGATTAAGAGAAGGCTGGGGATAGATACTACTTTCTCACAGACACTTCTTCTCCCTGCTGCTATCAGCCTTCTCAAAACTCTGACAAGATGCTTGCCCTGAAGCTATTTTGCTTTTGAGCCGAGTTTTAAGAGCCCAGGTCTCTGTCGGGAAGAGCAGTGAATTGAGCTGCAGTCTGAGCTGGCATTACCTCTCCCTCCACTGCCTTAATGGCACCTAGCAGCAGCGCCTAGGGTCATAGAATCAGAGCACTAGTTATCAGGAGTTACAGCTTCTGTCACATCATGTATGTTTACAGAATCATAGAATCACTTAGGTTGTGAAAGACATTTAAGATGCTCAAGTCCAAGAGTTAACCCAGCACCACCAAACCCACCACTAAACCACGTCCTTAAGCACCACAGCTACACGTCTTAAATACCTCCAGGGATGGTGACTCCCCCACGCCCCTGCCCAGCCTGTTCCAAGGCTTGACAACCCTTTCAGTGAAGAAATTTTTCCTAATATCCAACCTAAACCTCCCCTGGCACAACTTGAGGCCATTTTCTCTCGTTCTATTGCTGGTTACTTGGGAGAAGAGACCAACCCCCACCTCACCACAACCCCCTTTCAGGTAGTTGTAGAGAGCGATGAGGGCTCCCCTCAGCCTCCTCTTCTCCAGACTGAACACCCCCAGCTCCCTCAGCCACTCATCAGACTTGTGCTCCAGACCCCTCCCCAGCTCCGTTGCCCTTCTCTGGACACGCTCCAGCACCTCAACATCCTTCTTGGCATGAGGGGCCCAACACTGAACACAGGATTCAAGCTGCGTCCTCACCAGTGCCCAGTACAGGGGCACGATCCCTGCCCGGCTCCTGCTGGCCACACCATTGCTGATACAGGCCAGGATGCTGTTGGCCTTCTTGGCCACCTGGGCACACTGCTGGCTCATGTTCAGCCGGCTGTCAACCAGCTCCCCCAGGTCCCTTTCTGCAGGGCAGCTCTCCAGCCACTCCTCCCCAAGTCTGTAGCGGTGCATGGGGTTGTTGTGACCCAAGTGCAGGACCCAGCATTAAGCTTTTCTAGGGCTAAATTGCTCTGTGGCAGCAGCACCCACAGCCCAGGGGCTGCAGACTTCTCCAAGAAAGCCAAAGTATCAATCATCAAACTATTTCCTGGGAGAAAAGCAGCTATATTAGTAACAACATCCCAGATTATGAGCCTTAATCCAGACAGCCCCAGCATAACCTCTCGATGCGGCTCAGAGGAGACAAAGCCAATCATGGCATTTTAATCAATATCTGCATCTGCAAGCACACACACTAACCAGGAGGCTAGGAGTGTAAATGCATCTACCCACACTTTGCTGCAGACTCAGTTTACCATATCTAAGGAGGTTTTTGGGGGAGATTGGGCATTTTTCCTTCTGGTATTACTCAGATGTTGCATAGTTCTGAGCCTGTGCATGCTACATAGTGTTTTTTTTGTTTAGGCTACTACTGTTTTAGCAGAAGTTACATGTATGAGACAAGGTACATGTATGTACCTTGATACGTAGCTAGATCAGCAGGGCAAACAGGAAAGCCAAGATCAAACCTTGTCAAAAGTTACCGACCTCTGCCAAGTCTCTGCAAAGACTGCTGGCTTTATTTCTGAAGGACCACATATGCTATGTTAACACTCTGAACATTCAAAGCAGTTTTCTGGAAAGCACTGATTTTATCCTCAACTTCCAAGGTAGTCTACACTACAAGTCTGGAAAAGCGTTCTCCTTGATAGCACCTGTTTGCACAGCAATGCCTATTCCCTCAGCCAAATCCAAGCCCCAGTTTCCAGAATCACGGGGTGGCATCTGCTCCTCTTCAGAGGTGGTAGTTGCCCCTGCCACAAAATCTCTTGATAAAGCCAGAAAGCTAAAGTTATATTAAAAGGGTTCTTTTGAGACCATATGATTGGCAATTCAACACTCTCAGCTAGCCACGCTACAAGCCTTCTCAGATTTCTCAAGCAAGTTTTTAGGCACAGAAGGCAGCCAACTGCAGGACAGTTCTTTTTATGGATTTTGTAAAACAAGCACTTGTGGTCACCTCACCAGAATGTAGGAGCAACGGTAGGCACTGTGCTCCTGCCTGATTCAGCAGCCTCAAACATTTTACCCTGGGAAAAGCAAAGGTTTCCTTTAACATCACTGCTTTAGATAACTTTGTCACTAATCCTGATCCATTCAGAACTGAAAGCCAATGGTTGGCCCAACTCTTAGTGTTTCAAGCCGTAAACATCACACAGCCAAATAGCCAGCTCTGCTGCAGTCAGACAGTCAAGTGCAGGAATCGGAATAATTTGGGTTGGAAAGGACCTTTAAAGGTCATCTAGTCCAACACCCCTGCACTGAGCAGGGATATCTTCAACTAGATCAGGTTAGCAAGTTCTCATCTGAAAGAGCCCAAAAGCTATTTGCATCCACTTTCTCAAAAGAATTACAGGTCAAGTACAGAAGGACCACAGAAGCAACAATAATATATATTCAATAGCTATTAAAGGGAAAGGGGCATCAACTAGGACATAGACATTACCCTAAAATCAGGTCTGGATCTTTGAGCATCCCAGTGCTTACCTGTAATATAGTGTTAAGGAACTCAAGAGAGAGAATTAAGCCCTGTATCTACCTAAAAAGTAGTCATGATACTGGACATTACCTTCAAAAAGTCAGCTTAATCTGATTTTTTCACTTGTGTATTTTCAATTGCTCTAACCAACAATACACACCTGATTTTCAAGAAAGGCATGCATTTTTAATTAACATGAGCTAGTAATCAGCCTGTGCTTTAAGATATCAGAGTGCTTGCTTTGTTCCCTGAGTACTGCAGGGTTGCAGATTCACTGCATCACTCAAAATACCCAAATCCTCAACATTAGGTGCAAAAGGAAACTCAATTAATAACGGAGCCTCCACCTCCATTGTGACCTTTACACTCCGCACAAAAATATGGACTCATGTTGCCTCAAAAGGTTAGATAACCTTACAGTTAGTTAATATTGGCAGGGATAAAGCAATCAAAGGATTCAGGAGAGACTAAGAAGAACTTTCTACAAGTGTTATCAGTTCTCCAATCTGCACAGTATTCTAGAAAAAAATGGTTTAAACAGCATCCTCCTTCACACACTAACCAAAGCAAGCTTCTGGTCACAGCTCATACCGATTTCAGCATAAACACCTACTTACCAAAATAGCTCTCCTTTTTCAGACAGGGAGAGCACCATCATATTGATAGAGCAGCATCTTTGAGGTAAATATTTGCCTAAACTTTGCACGTTCCTGCTGAGGTTAAACTTCAAAGTTAGAGGGTTACTTCTTGTTTTGAATCACAAGAGTCTGGAAAGCAGTTGTGACAAATTTCTTCCTAACAAATTACTCCATTTCACAGACAAGAACAATTGCAGTGCTGCGGCCACAGAGCAATATGCTCCGATGGCTGCCATCAAGTCACACTTTGCAAAGCTGTCTCCCACAAAATTAAAAATTTAAGCTACGCTGATTAAATAAAGCAGTTCTGCATACAACTGGATGCCTGCTAGAATTTTAAGCTTTTCCTTTGGTTCACAGTCAAGAGATTCCCTGGCAAGGCTCACTGTTTTTGTCCTAAGGAGATTTATCCATCGTGTGGCAGGCAGCCACGTGGACATGGTTTATGCCAGCCCAGAAGACAACTTGAGGGCAGTAGGGGTTGTCTGCAGACTGCGTTGTTGGACTGCTGATTGTTTGCTGCTAATTGTCAACTAATTGTCAAGAGTGGTCCAGCGCTTACCTCCCACGCTTTTCTTAGAAGACATCCTTTATTAAGCCAAATATTATGGCTTGGCACAGGTACACTAATGATTTCTCTGGGGCATCTAGTCAGGATTTACAGAAGTGTCCTCCAATCCCAGCCTCTCCATGGGTAGCTTAAGCAGCAGAAGAGCTGGGGAAGTGTTGGGTGATGCTTCTTGTCTCTTGAGCTGTCACTGGCAGCCCATCAGATATGGGTTTACAGCCTTTTGGAGTAATGGCCACCTGCTATGGAGATGTCAATCCATTACTTAAGCTTTCAGAGTGCTTCAAGACCACAGATTAAACCACGATCTCCTCTTGTAAGAGGTAGAAAGTCTCTAGCAGGTGAGCCACAAAAGATCGGACCTGCATCCTTTAAGTAGCAGATCCCTCCACTACCGGCTGGCCATAACTTCACAGTTGCATGTTTCCAACCCTACATTGAGTCAGTCTTTTGTCACGAAGAGCCAGATCGAAACTTAAAGCTTCCCCTGCCACTTCAGTAATAATTCATAACAGAACTGAAAGAACTGATCTGCTACCAAAAAAAAACCAGCCACCCAAGCGCTTTTGAATTAATTCCAGTATTGTATTTTGCAGCCAGATTTCTAGGAAATGTTGTGAATAATCCAAGTAATTCAGTGGGGCTTTGTTTTTATTTTTTGTTTTGTTTTCACAAAACACAGCAGCACGTGGACTTTCAGTTCTGTACCAGAACCCACAGAAATCAGTAGTATTCATTTTCTTATAGGCCTCCTGACAGACAGTTCTCAGAAATAAAAGTCTGCAGGAGACCTGCAAGCCACCCCCTCGGGCTCTCCATAGGTAGCAGTAGCACATCTCCGGCCAGTAAACTGGGCATCTAGTCAGGGGAAACCCATTGTGAAAGGTTTTATTTCACAAAGACATTTCGATTAATCTCCTAGTTAGCCAAACAATTCCAAGACAGATAAAGGCAAATTTAAAAAAAGAAAAAAACAGCACACATTCCAAACTGAACTGCAAACTGAAAAACAAAACCAAGCAGATAAAATATATCCAAACATCCCAAGACAGACTGGGGCCCTGGGGCCCTTCAACACAACTACAATTTATTATGCCAGAAAAACCAATTAATAAGTCAGAGGAGACCAAGCAGCAAGAGATTTACTCTGGAAGACAAAAATTTATGCTGCAATAGCTGTTGGGCCAGCTTTAAAACAACGCGACAATTCAGATACCTCAACACTGCGCTGGGACTCCTTCCTTCAGATTTTGCAAGAGGAACTAGAAAGCCTCTGGCTTTTTGTCTTATCAAGGAAAGTTCTTCAGTCAATTAAAAAGCCCATCATACACTGGCAGAATTTAATCACTTGCAGCTAACACCAATACCTTTAGAGCTGATCCACTTGTAGCTGGCACTGGATACTCCCCACCACCACCAAGGAGGGTGCAGGAGGCTGACAGCCAAGAGACAATGTGAGCTTGATGAATCGTTATTCTGAACATTGATTACCAAGCTGCATTTCATCAGGATGCCAATTATCTTCAGGTTTGGATTGGGTCTACACAATCATCTCATTAGTCACTTAAATTTGCCAGGAAGAAAACTCATTTGACAAAACAACCTTGCTGAAGATTCAAGTGACTTAAACACACAGCCTGTCATGAGGCAGGTAGGGAGACACCAAATATTACTGGGCCATGCCAGATTTTGTTCATTTGCTTGTGCAACAGGCTTGTTCCACAGACATGGAATAACAATACAAGAATGAGTAAAAAGATGGATTTTCATCAGCAAGCTATGTCAGAGGACAACTATTAAAACTGACAATACGCATAGGTTGAAAACAGAACATGGCCAATAGCTGCCATCATACCTGCTGCCACCACACTCTCCATCAGAAACCTCTACCTGGGAAGGCACAAATTTATTTCCTGATTTTTCCCCTCTTGATGTTGCCTGTACAGAGCAAGCTACTACACAGATTTTTTTTCCCCAGCCATATTGCACGCATCTACCTTCTGCAATGCATTAAAGGCCACAAACATGGCTTTCAGTCAAGTTTTTCCAGTAATAGGGAAAAACCAGAGTGTGCTGGAAACTGGAGCTTGTTGCAGCTAAAGACATAGGCTCCTTTGATTAGCTTTCCAGATTTTTAGCCAGTTAAGAAGTTATCAAATAGGTTGGTATATGGTTGGGACCATAACAACTCTCTGAGCTTCCAGAATAGTCACATATTAACATCCATTCACTAGAAAAATCCTTCCTGGGCTTTCCTCAACTCCTCAGTAATTGAGAGCTACAAATTATTAAATACTTCAGTATGTGGGGGTTTTTTTGTTTGTTTCATTGTTTTTTGTTTTGTTTTGGTTTTTTTGAACAGTAAATATCCAGGAGATTCTTACAAAGCACTGCTTTGGTGCTGAAGCCAAGACTACCCTCGCTACAACAGTTTAAATGTTGAGACTTCAGTTTAAGTTTTAACATCGCTACAGCTGCTATTGAGAACACAAGGCTAAGAAAAACGTTAGCTGGCAAGAGACAGAGTCTCTGAACAAAGCCTCAGATACGGTCAGAAAAAAACATCCCAATTACTAAGGATACAGAAAACCATACGTATATGCAAGATCTCAGGAGGAGATAAGGAAAAAACTCAACTGTGCAAAAAGCAATAGTATCAAAAGATGTTTCTCTACTGAAAAGTGAGGAAAGAGTAAGTGTTAAGGGAATCAAAAGAAGAGATGGGGGTTTTTTTCTTTGCCCTCTGCAACATACAGCTTAGGGGATTTTTTTTTTTTTATTTTAAAGGTGGGGCAAGAGCATCTCTTGGTCTCCATAATGAACTGTCAGATCTGAACAAGTGGTGCCAAGAAAGAGCTTAAGAATTACATAGCTCTATTTCAAAACAAGCAGTTTTGAAACCACGTGAAAAGGTAACTTCTTTCTCTGTGGTTTCCTCTGGCCCCGATTATTTTTTTGGGTAAGTCTTCAAGAATCTGAGTGCATTAAGCTCTGTACAGAGAGCCAAAGCACTGCCTCACAAAAGGATGTGAATATTCACACTGGCAACCCCGGGAGATGTGCCGTCCACATATTCTGTGCAGAAACACACAAGCCCTCAGTTAAATCAGGCAGTAGAAGGTGACTCATCACTCAACAGCAACTGAACTTTTAAAAAAAGGTCAGTTTGTAAAGAGGAACAAGAATGACAGCAGATTTGAGCGTGAAATAACAAAGAAATCTACTGTATTTTCAATCACAATTAATACAGCATTCAATACGGCATGCAGGCTGAAGAGGAACTCCTAAGCAACCTTCCCTCCTTCCCCCAAGCCCCGCAGAAGCACAACAGCAAAGAAGCGTACACAGTTTCATGAGGGCCTTAATTGTAGCTCTAAGGTGCCATCTCCTCAAGACAAAGGAGGAAGCTGAGTAATAACACAAATAGAGCAGAAATAAATGCTCACTGCCATGGCACCAGGTTGACAAAAAAGCGTATCTCATAGGAGAGCTTTGCACAGGGAATGCCACAGCTACAACCATGTGCTCTAAAAGCACCCAGCGATCTGCTTTTTTTTGTTTGGACAGTTCAAGGAAGACAAGACATGAGTCTTGGAAGGGGCATATAGAGCCTTTCCACATAAGGTGGTGGGACAGACAGCTGCGCTTGTGTCCCTGTGGCAGGAGGGCTTGGGATGAAGCAGGTGGCTCCAGAAGGCAGCCACCTTTGTCCTTCCTCCAAAACCAGCATTTCTCCCCAGGCCCTTACACCGCTGTCATACAGGAGCTGGAGGCTTAGTCATCTCTCCAGGTCCCAACCTGGACCACCCTCTTACTTTCCCAGTCCTCAAGAGCCAACCACATCCCAAGGGGCCACAAGCAAGCCAGGTAAGGCAGGAGCAGGGCTACCCTGACCTTGTGCCCCACATGCCCTCAGAAAACCTGCAAATACCAAAGAAATAAACCTCCCTGAGGTCAGGCATTGGTTTCTGCCCTTTTGCAACTCAATCCAGCCTTCTGAAAAGACCTCTTACTAGAGCCGAGAGTACTTGTTTCCAGTTTTATCCTTTTCCTCCTAGAAATTGGCTTCATGTAATTCTTTCAGAAAAGGCAAGCAAGACAGTGCCAAAGGAAGCGCTGTCAATAACAATGCTGGATCTACTGCTGCTGACATCTGGCAGACATTCAGCTTCCCCTTTCCTAAAGGCTTGCCCCCTTGGAACAAGATAGATGACTCTTGTGACAGCAGCAAGCACCTACAGGCCTAAAGAGGTGGAACATTTTAGTCTTCTGCTCTCACCATTTGGAAGCCCTTGAATAGTCCAAACATTGCACCTTCGCAAGGGCAAGCGGCCCCAGGCCCTTAGAGACTACATCCTAAAGAGACTGGACTCTCAAGATGATTTCACTCTAACAACCCCCACGCCTGCTATTTCTCCAAAGCCAGGAGAGAAGTTGGGACTTCACTGCACTTCAAGTTTGGCTGTATGATAATTTGGCCCTTTATCAGTACAATATCCCCAAGAGCTTAGCTGCCTTTGTTGAGGCAGATAAAAGTTTCAAAACACTACAACTTAATCTTGCTTCAAAGAAAAAAAAAAAATCTTTGAGAGCACTTTGCACTAAAAGATGCATTTACCAGAGCCATCCAACATATGCCCGATGCTCTTGGCAGGATGTCTCCAAAGGGATCTGACACCTACAAGTGATCTCCACTCCAGAAAAAGACAGAAAATACACCTGCCAGCCTGCTTTACAGGAAAACATCATGAAAGAACTTGAAAAACAAGGAGCCACCCAGAATAGTCAACTGATGACAACGTGAAGATGATTTATTGCTTTGAATATCTAGAACATCTACAGGTTTTAAAAATGCAGAGTCTGCTTCCAGTACCACATTACACAACCACCATGCAAGACTGTCTTTGCATGTTGCTTAAGCCAAGTGGATTTTGTATCACCTGCTTCAAGTTCTCAGCTAGCCCTGTAGTGCAGCTCTCCCTCCATTAAGGCAATACTATGCATAAAGAAGTCAAATAATACTTGCCACTCTCTTCAAAGAAGTATCCATTTCTTGACATCGCTGCTGGTGGAGACTCTAAAAATACAGGAAAAAAAGAAAACACAAGAATTATCAATCATCAAGAAGCTGAATGACTTCACCTTACTGCTAAACTCACTGTAAACCTGGATTACAGTAGAAAGCTAGTCCCAAAATACTGCAGGCATCAGATTTTCTGAACATGGCAACTTTAACCTTTTGTTTATTGACTTTTGCATTTACCAATATGTACTATACAGTCACTGCTTGAAAAAGTTAAGCAGTCTCAGGCATCCTGGACTGGGACCACAAAACAGCAAGGCTAAAAGTCAGGACAAGCCTGATCATCTCAGTGACCTATGAAACCTGAACAAACACATCCAAAAATAATACAAGTTAAGCCTCTACAAGACTTATAAAAAAATACAAGCTATAATGAAATACAGGTTACAGCTTATACTCAGATAAAGATCCAGTTTAATTTAGAAAAAAACAACTCAATTCAGACAAGAATGGGATTTCACATCCTATTCCACTGCTTCTAATCATTAGGCTATGCCAAAACAGCGCTTGGCACTTGAAGATGAGCACCAGAACACTGTAGCCTTCCTTGGCACGCTTGCTGAGCTGGGGTCCTGCAGCAAACACCATCTGCACCAATGGGGTCTCATGAGGAAGCCACAAATGGAAAACGACACTGTCCAAGAGCAAACCCACAAACACAGCAGCACCAGGACAGAATCCCCATGATTCATTATGGAACATGCTTTATTTGTTAGTGAGTCAGTTTTGCAATTAACTGCTGGCAAACCAGGTCTTTACCATGCAAAGGGATGTTCAAGCAGCATAGAAGCACCTGCTTTCAGGTCTGATCCAAGTCTGGTACCCAAGCCCAGCCTAGCTGTTTTTAATACTAACAGTATTTGACAGTTCAGACTGCATGAGCCAGAAGCACCAGCTTTTCTGTACAGGTGCATGCCCTGTTTTACAGAGTGCTAACAGAGCTCTGTTTCAAGCCTTGAGCAAGATTCACCCAAGCAGTCCCTTAGAAATCAGCTACTAGATGCCGTATCTTTATATGCTTCTTCCCAGCCAAAACGCAATCAGAAAGAGGAATAGATGTGCTCTGTCTTTCCCCACTTCATTAGGTTAATCAAACATTACCTACGCAAGCCTGGGATGAATTTGGGCCAACAAGGAAAGAGGTTTTGCCTGCTTTATTGTTCTACAGATTAGGCTTCCTGCTTTTCGTTTGAGGTATGAGACTGTTTCCCAAAGACCATTTCTGTACCCCATAACTTTTGGCTTATAAGTTAGGTGCTTTCCCCTCCCCCTTCTTAGAGTATGCCACTTTTTCAAGTATCATAATTCATCCTGGTCCACTGGGAGCCTTTGTGTGCCAGATGGATACAAGTCACACCACTGACGGCAGCACCTTCCAGCTCTAACACTTGTCGCAGCCTAGCGTGGCTCAGACCTTTGAGTGCGGACAGCATTTGGCTGCACAAGTTCCTGGAGGGACACTGATTACCATTAAACAAAAAAAGAACAAAAAACCACAAAAACCAAACCACCACACAAACCCAAGGGCAATTCAAGTGTCTGGTCCAAGAGAGAAACACAATGTTCCAAGTTCATCCCAGAACAATGGGTTGGAAGAACAAATGCACCGTGGCCAAGGGGCACCCATTACACAAGTCAATTGTTTCCCTCCACCTGGAAGGGAAGGAGAAGATCCATCCAGACTGATTAGCATGCTAATGATCAAAGGAAAATTTTTCAGAGAGGGTCTTATTGTGTCATGATTGCATTTACGTATTTCAGAAAAAAAACAAACAAAATAGGCCCAGGCAGACAGATTACCCAAGGAACCAACAATCCCACCAGGATGGTGTATCAATTTCTCATTTTTATTATGGCTTCTGAGGGAGCCTGAAGCAACATGTTCATCCTTCACTAGGCAAAAATGGGACACCATTTGCTTTTTCTTTAACTGAACACACTTATTTCTATGGGTTGATAATGCCCAACAAGCAGGAATTCAGAGTTGGTTGCTTTCTTCATTAGAAATACCTTCTAGCTGCAGCGTTGCCTGGGTTGACTTCACACCTTCATGGGAGACTCCAATTTGGTCACTACTTGGACTAGGCATGAAAAGGGCAAGGCTGGGGTATTACAACAGGCAGTGCCATTTCATTAGGTGGCACTCGTTCCTCTGAGTCACTAATGAGCGATAGTCCCCTAGGCAACATGCTCAGGCAATTATGTTGGAGGTGCTGTTTTTTCAGATGAGTCATAAACCAGAGGTCTTAACCTTGTAATTAAAGATGCAATGGCACGTTTGGGAAAAAAGTCAGGCATTCACCCTACTATGTCCTGGCTGAAGTCCAGCCCTGGTAATTTGTCTTCTCCCTACATAATGCTGTCCCATAGCACCAACAGGATTCAAACTTCAAAACAGTCTTGTTGGAGCCATTTGAAAAGTTGTCACAACCCCCACGGAAGGGGCTACGCACATTAACATCAGGAATGGTGTGTAACATGCCCAGGAGGTAAAAGGTGATGGGGCGTTTACACAAGTGCAGACACACGCACAGAGCTACGGGACTAGCTTAAAGGTCAACGCATTAGCAGACGTGGAGGTAGGAAGGGTAAATTGGGGGCTACATCATCTACATCTGAGACCCTAGAGAAAGCACATCCATGTAACTTTTTAACTCAGCAGAACAAAGGAGACAGATTTGGGAGAAAGGGCAATTCATATCTTTCCTGCGTACGCATCAGCCCCCTTCTTCCCATATTTCCTCATCAGTTTAGCACAAGCAAGCATAGCTTATGCTTATGGGATGCTAGCTAAGGGCAAGGGCAGCTACACTGCACTTAAGTGCGTGCTCAATAGCAGTCAGCAAGGCAAACGTAACAGCAGGCTCCACGTGCCTCTCCTTTTACAAGGCTTATGGGATTTTCATGTCCAAGGTCTCAGCTCCTTAGTCATGTTTTGCTGAAGAGAGGGGCAATGGGTTCAAGTTGTGTGGAACTGACAGCAAGACAGAGTCCTCTTTTCTCTAGCAATAAGGTATGTACCCACAGCCCGACGCACACACCTCCCAACATGCATTTCCTCTCCCCATCACCTCTGCTCTTGAAATTAAAAGAACTCAATCAAGGGACAGTTATAAAACGTTGCAATAATCAATGCAGTTGTTTAGCTTAGGGAAGCCCAAGCAGGAATATGAGTCTCCAAATACATTAGAGATCAACATTACAATGCTCCAGCTTCTGCCTGAGGTTGCAGAAGTATTTCCATGACATATAAATCAGCCCCTGCACTAGAAGCCTTTCCAGGCTGCAGGAAGAGACCTACAGTCTGGGGAGCACTTTAGTACCACAGGGTGGGAGCTCCCCGTCTCCACAACAGCACACCACTTCCCTCAGATCCACCAAATCCATATCGCTAGTTCTATTACCCCCAGGGATTCTTTCAGATTTCAGCAATAAAAAAAAAAAAATCCAAGCAAAGTAATTTCAGCAAGACATAAGGTCAGGCTTCTGGAGACAAAGCTGGAAAGCATTACCCCAAGGAGCCAAGATGCACAATACAAATTCACTCTCATGCCTCTAGTATGTCTCGCCAAGAGGTCTATGTCCTCACTCTTCAGACTCTCTCAAATACCTACAAGGACAACCGGACTCTCCCTGTCCAAAGGCAGAAAAAGTGCCATCTTCCATCGTCTGCCGAAAAGCATGTGGTATAGCTCTTCTAAAAATGAAGAACACTTCCTAAATTGTTAAGAGTTAACTTACTCCAGCAAATAAGTTTCTACTGCCACCCTACCTTATTCCCTACAGCAATCTCTGTTAGACAAGACTAAATTGGACAGGTATTAAAAGTGTCACCACTTAGTTGCTTTTTCAAAAGAAGAGCTTCTGTCTAGTTTCTCATCCCTTTACGAGCACTGTGAATTCAAAGGTGGAAGTGACGAGGTGAAGCACTCGTCAGTGAAGTGACGAGGTGAAATGCTGCAAAGTGGAAAACAAAGCTTATTTCTTTAGACTTCGGGATACAGTTTAAGATTTCAGAAGTCACTGCCCTTTGACTTGAAGCTCTTGCAGTGACTTGAAGGGCCACCAAGGGGGAAGAAGTTTGCTTCTTAACTGGTAGGACAATCAAGTTTGCCGTAGTTTAAGGTGCTTGGTATTAGAGCTAGGATGAATCAGATGATCTGCACTGGGAAGTATCAGACCAGAAGTGGGTATACTTCCTGATTTCTTACATTCTTACCATTTTTACATTTGCATTTAACAAAAACAGACAAAACCCTACCATGCCATCCTCCATTATTAAATTCCTGTGGGAAACGTGTCTCCAATCTAATAACCCATTTTAACTCTCTTGTTTTAAGGTTAGTAAAAAGTTCTCTTGAGCCTTGCAATATTAGTGGATTACAAATAAAAGCACATTCTCTGGATACTTCAGTAACTCAATTACGATGTTCTGCTGCTGGCATCTTCCAAGTAAACAGCCCTCTGCAGCACAAGCCTTATATTGAACCAAAACACAGCTCTCTAACAAGTTTTCTACAAGTGGTACTTACAGACTTCAGCTTTTATGACTTCCCTCTAGTAAATGTCCTCAAGTTCTGGTGTCTTGATATTTAATTGGCGTTTACTTTCAGACAACACCATTTTGAAAGAGTTATTGGAAAGGTACTTTTTCATTTACAGGCCCTTTAATATTGGCTGCTCTTGGGTTGCCTCTGAACATAGGCAGCCTGGACATCTGGAGCATTTAATTATCCCATAAGTACTGATAGGAAAACATTGGGTACCTTCATCTTTTACTCAGGGTGTGCTCCAATATCCCCATTTCCACCACCTTCTACAAACACTGCTTTGCTGAAACTAAGGGGCATTTCTGAAACTCATTAGCAAATGCAATGTCTTGCCTTACAGTCAATAAAGCAAAACCCTGGAGCCTCTGAGCAAGACATTACAACAAAAAAAAAGAAAATCACCTGTTCAGCTGAAAAAGCCTTTAGACTTTCCCAATTTCCTCCCAGGAGGAATTGTCAATTCTCAGCATGGCAGCCTGAACTGCCCAGTTATCTGGGGGAAAAAATAAATAAATTTACTTTCCAGAAGACACACAGGGCTTCAGCTTTGAAGCAAAGTTTAGGCCACTTCAAGCTGACTTCCAGGAGTTTGTCAGTCAATGCTAAAAGCATCCATCACTACCATTAAATAGTTGGGCACCAGCTTCCCTACATGATGGGGAATGTTGCAGGTGGTTTCACTACCTCAAACAGATCCAGGGCCAAGTCCAGCTTGAACAAGTGTATTGTCTCATCTAAGGTTTAGATCTGGGGAAAGAGGACAAGACTATCCCTACTCAAGGCTCCACCAGACCTGGTTATTTAATATTAAACTCTGAGCTCGCTTCTTTGTTCTCTCCAGCCCACCATGAATTAACAAGACAAGGGAGTCTGCAGCAGCACAACTGACCAGGGAACTGCATCCAGGTTCATGTAATTTGGGGCAGGTGGAGAGCCACAATTTATGTGTTTTTATGTGTTTCAGATACCCAATAACCAAACAATGCTGCTCCCTTCCCTCCACCCAAAGTTGGCAGCAAACCAGAATTAACAGAAAAACCACACACACAAGGAATAGCATCCTAAGGGAAACCTGCAGGAGAGAACTATTTTTTTTTTTAAGTTATGTGGAGCATTGACTGAAATGAGCCTGCAACTGAGAGTTTAAAAGTCTCTGTATACAGCAAGAGCTCAACAGCAGGAGGACGAGGAAGCCTCAAGCTCCTTTTGTAACACAAAACTG
>NW_010511122.1:6119-10855 GCF_000687285.1 Phaethon lepturus | reverse complement strand
GGGAAAGAGCTCAACAGGCAGCAAATCTGATCACACCGACTAGCTAATCGGGTCAAATTATATCAATATTGCAGGGCTGCCCCACATAGCATCACTTGTGCTCAGAACACACGAGATTTTGGCAGTTTTCAGGGAAGAACCAAGCAGTAAGTTCTCCCGGTGGAGACATTTGCTGCTGGTGATTTAAAACCATTCAAGTCAACAAGAATGAATGGACAGCAGCATGCAAAAAGCTATTTTGCCTTAAGTTACCTCTTTTCATTTCTATCTACATCTTAAGCAGCTGATCCTTTCCCATGGCCCCACATACTTCAACTGGAAAACACTGGTGAAAGCACAGCTCATACTGGCAGAGTCAGAGATGAGAAGCGTGCCCCTATGCTGCTGTTCTGGGCATTAACAGTTGACATACAGGACAAGAGCTTGAGATTTTACCAGTGTTTGTCACACCTCTCTAGGTGTACAGAAAGATGAAAAAACAAACCACACAAGTGAGCATTTCAAAACTAATCACTGTAATTCAAGGAAGTGTAAGATGAGTAAGGCATGCTGCTTGTTAATACCTGGGCAGGAAAGTGCCCCATAAATACAGCGTATGAGCCTGTGGCAAGCCCAAACACAGGCCTTTCCCCAGAAAGCACTGATTTGCATCAATAAAGACAAAGGAAAACATAATAGAAAAAACTTAAAAGGGGTAAAAAGACCTTTTGTAAGTCATCAAATGGGAAATATTAGTACTGCTACATTCCAAGGAGTTCAGGCTTGAAGGGGTAAGTAAAGGACTCTTATTTACTACAGCTCTACAGTCTCGCTCCTCGTGCGAGCACCACACATGCCTTCTCAGTGCAGATACATCCATCCATGTCTCATCCCGAGCAGAGGCTGAGGGGGATAAACCCTTCTTCCATGAGACACGCCAGAGCCCTATCCCCCCTCAACTTGCTCTTCATTCATCTTGGTGGCATAGCCACACGGAAGGGTTAAGCAGAGCCCCACAACATCCCCACGTGGCATGACTAGAGGGTTAATGCAGGCAGAGATGTGGTATACTTATACTGGATTTTTGTTGGAGACTTCTACCTAAACAGGTTGTTTAACACATCTCCTGCATGGAAACATCTACAAGAAATCAACTTTTGAGATCTTGAAAACAACCTAGAAGACAGCCATGACCCAGGAAGATTTAAATCCACTCCAAACCTCTTCACCTTGGTAAGCTTTTAGAAGACTATAAAGTGTTGGCCAGAGCAGATGCCAAGAAGGAAAGTGCTTTTAAGTAGCCCAATACAGTGGCAAATTGCTGCTCTAGCCAAGGGACTCAGAGCTGCAGGGACACAAGCTTTGCTTTCCGTATGTGTAGACATGGCCAAGTCCTCTAGCAGTCTTTACAGGAGAGGATGTTTCTGCTGAAGAGCAATTCTTCAAAGTTATGCATATTTAACATACATAGAATTGCATAGATGTGTCACTTGTCTTCCCTGCCCCCCCTTCCAGCAGTATTTCTAAAGGATTTTCACCACCTCTTTGCTTCCTACAAGGGTTTCATTTCCCCAAAAACCCCATTTTTAGGACTAAGAGGTCCAAATTGCCCCAAACTAAACATCTCTAACACACATAAGCATCCCGTTTCTGATTTTCAGAACGTGACAGACATGTCAGAACGTCAGACGTGACACCACCCTCTGACATTTCCTAGGCTACATCACAGTGCACCAGTCACCTGGGCATAAAGCTTTGCTCCATGGATCTATCTAAACAGTGTCCTCCATCACAGTGTGACCACCCTGGGATGCCAGTCCCCATCCAGGTGGAATACACGTTATAGCTTCATGGCTCAGCGGGCACTAAAGTGTCAAATCAGGGATTATATGCAAGGAGCTGGATATTCTTCTAATGAAGAGAAATGGCATGAGGAGGTCTTGAGGAGGTCTTAAATCACACCACGGTCACTCTGGTAAACAAAACCCCAGAACTAATTTCTACAGTCACTGGATGTGAAAACAGAAAGCATCACCCTGAAAGGATAACGCAGGAAGCATCCTCCTGCCTGCTCACTCCCAAACACACACCCACACACAAGCTCAGGGATCAGACATGTCTGCTTTCAAAGCATTTTCCTCTCTGCATTGAGCAATTCCCCTCTTCATCCCCTTCCTGGCTTCCTCCAGAACACCCATCGCAATAAAGCCATCTAATAAAAGATCACTTTCTGCAGCAGTGACAGCAACCAGAGCCCTCTCCCCCCAAAAAACATCCATGCATGCTAAAGGTTGGTGTCAGCAGTGCTTGGATTTACCAGCAGCACCAAGCTGTCCAGGTTGACTCATCCCAGTTTAGCCCACCCGAGCAATTAATATCCGAGGGTGCCTCCCAGAGGTGAGCCGCAAGAGGAAGCAATCCTGTAAGTTGAGAGCCGTGCAGCTGCTTTGCTAACGGGATATCTTTTCCTCCTCCACCAGGTTTCTTGGCCAGCATTTCGTAGGTGAGCAGGACAAGCTGAGAAGTGGCGGAACGACGACACTTCGGGATTTGGCTGATGGACAGAGAATTTGGGCTATTTGCCTTTTTTCCCCAGGATGAAGGGAGATTTCATTTTGTTGGGCCCTCTAAAAAAAGTGATTTAAGACTTGCAAGGATTTCTTGCATAAGTGCTACATGGAGAGGAAAGAAAGCGAATACCTCCAGAGATCCCACAAGCTGGCAAAGGCCCAAGAACGGACCAGTAGACTTTTCCTGAAACATTTAAATAATTTAGAAAGCTTTAACTCTTACTGACAGTTTTTCAGACAGCTCTTTTGCTTGCAGGGCCCTATCAAAAACCTCATAACTCTTAATAAAAAAAAAAAAAGATACTGCAGTGGCCCCAAGTCTTGGTCAAGATTGAATGTGGATTCATAAATGTGCCCAAGATATTTTTCTTTGCTGAAATGCTTTCCTTGTACAGGCAGGGCTTCTACCACCTGCCCCTTATCTGCAGCAGCAGCAGCACTGTGTAAAACCTGCAAAAATGGTTGAGACATCAACATTTCACTTGCTTGGGGCTATTCAGAGGAAGGGAGCTGTTCCCTCCCTGCAGTTGTTCAGTTGTGTTAAACACTGTAAAAATTAAGCATCTACAAGGTGTGAACTAGTAGCTCCAGAACTCTTGTTTGAGGCTAGGTAGAAGAGATGCTCCAGCACCACCAGTTTCACATTCTAGCATCCCACCAGGGTACCAGGATGTTTTGGAACACAAAGTGCATTACTATAAAGTTTTTATCCCTTATCTTATTGCCACCAAAACCAAAACCAGCTGCTAAAGAGGCAGCAGCCACTGGGCCAAGCTTTGCAGTGAAGTTAGTCCTGCACCCCTTCCCACCACCACCCCTCAAGAGGCATCTGGATGAAACAGGAAACCAGCTCCAATTCACCCAAAACCAGAAGTCAAGTCAAAACCAAGGTCTATACTGGAAACATGGGAAGACACAGAAGTAGAGCAGCAAACCCAGTCGCCCCATCACCAAACACATTTTCAGTTGTGGTTCCAAGCAAGACAGAAAAAAACACCACAATCCCCTCCTGTCATTAAGGGTAAAAGCAGTCCAAAGGATATCGAAATGGCAGCCCAGCTGCCCTCCACAGCCCCAACCCTCCCCACAGAAACAGGGATTTCAAATCATGACAGGCTTGGCAGAATAACACAAATCACCCCATACAGTTTCTATGTTTATAGGAGCCACGAAACAGCAGCAAGAACACCACCACCACAGCAGCACCAGATGCTATTTTGCTGTCCATCATCAACCCAAAATAAAAATGCCTGAGTCCGGTGGAGAAATAATCACAAACTGACAATACATGATAGAGTGTTATTCATTAGGACACTGTTTATGGTTCGTCTACATGGCTTCCATGGCTACAGCAACAGGGACGGTGTTTGCTAGCATTTTAGACAGATTACATACATGCATTTTGTTTTCACTCAGCACTAGTCTTTCCCCACGTGAAACATCAGTATGTAAAGCCTCACAGACAGGCTGTTAGAATGCTTTAGCATTAATTAGAGAAAATCCACAACAGGTAAGATCTCTTGTGCTCATCTCCCCATGCATATCTTGAAACTAAATTCAGACCCTGAAAGACAGCGCTCTGGTTAATGTAAATTGAGTTCAAAAGGTATTCCTCCATCCTTAAACACAACAGCATAGAGACATCCGGCACAGAAAATAGATATCACCACCAAGCAGCAAAGCCCATCAAAAATACATCAAGTACTGCCTTACTTTAGTGAATTAAATAATAGAAGAGCTGGCAGAGCTGGTTTTCTAGATTTCCTGGCCAAATGCATCACCCAGCAACAGTAGTGGTTCAGTTTTGGGGTTGGTTCTGTTGTTTGGCTAGGGTGTTGGGGTTTTTTTTGGTTTTTTTTTTTTTTTTGTTGTTGTTGTTTTTTAAGACCACAACTTACCTGCGCTACTTCTTTAATAGAGACGCTGTTCAAACAGCCTCCGCTCCCCTCCCGGCTGCTCCCCGAGCCACCGCACTTGTTCCCGAATGCCACTTGCTCAGGTGGCCGAGGCGGCGACGGCTCGTGCTTTTTCAATGGCTCCAATATTAATCCATCCAGAGCATCTTTCTCCCTCACTTCCAATTGGCGAGCGGCGAATGGGTGGAGTGAGAACGCGACCCATTAGCTCCCAGACGGACACCTCCAGCCCCGGCTCCCACCCCAGCCGCGATGCCGGCCAGCCGCTCAC
>NW_010511122.1:0-6065 GCF_000687285.1 Phaethon lepturus | reverse complement strand
CCCCCCCAGCCCCCCAGATCCCCGCTGCCGCTCGGAGCTATTTGCCTCCGATAGCAAGGGAGGGGGGGGAATAGAATAATTAAAGTGACCCTGCGCTTTGGAGCCGGTGGTTTTTGCCGGATGCTGTATGGAGAAAGCTCGTGTGCCTCCTTAAAAAGAAAAAAAAGCTTTGTGGCAGCCAGGCTCAGCTGAAGTGAGAAGATACTGTACCTTACAGACAGAAGTACAGGGAAAACAAGAAGATGTGAAGATGCAGGAAGAAGAGAAGGAAGGGGAAAAAAAACTGCCGCCGAGAGGTAGATATAGCAAATTTCTTAAAGATACAGCTGCTGTACTCTGCGAGCGCGGTGCGCGCCCGGCTGCAGGGCTGGGCTCTGGGGTTGTTTTTTTTCCCCCCACACTACCCAGCATGACAGTTCAGCTGCATGGGCAGCGGCAGTGCAAGGGTTAACGCATGCATTCAACGAGGAGCCTGCATAAGGGAATGAAAAACAGGGCAGTAAGTCTGTGCTCTAAGAGCAAGTTGCAAAAAAATAGAGCTGAAGAGACCTCACCTCATCCGAGGGAAACTTATATCCAAGCCCAGCACTCGGCTACGCAGTGCCTAAAAAGCTTCGGAGGGATGATACCACATCCTTCCCCCCTCCACCCCCCAGCCTGTTCTACTGCTTCACTTTCCTTAACAATTCAAGATTTTCATAACAATAAGCCAAGTCTCCCCCAGCTGGATATTTAAAGCCCAGAGGAATGGTCTATGCTGGCCAAAAAAAGGGGAAAAAAAACCACGCTTAACTCCCCAAAGCAACATCATTAGCCTTAGAAAAAGCAGAACCCTAAAAAAAAAAAAACGACAGAAATAAACAGCGAGTTATCCAAATGCTGGCAAGACTGGGTCACTCCCCTACAGTAACTCTGACAATTACTGTGACTTAAGTAAAAATTTCCTAGGGATCATATTTACCAGGAGGCAGCAAACATTTCCCAGGGCAAAGCAAGGTGAGGCAGGGCACGGCTCGGGAAGAGGCATCGCTCTTAGCAGCGGGATTTACTCACAGCCACATACCCTCGTTTTCAGTCGCTGCTACAGACTTGTTTCCGCTGCATGAAACCACAGGCAATGCATGTTTTTAAACACCTCCTACGCATTTTCTCTGCTGAGACTGCTCATCCAGTCTCCTCCATTTTTTTTTTGTATGCCACCTGACGAGCTTTTCCAGGTAAGGCGCATCATATTCAGACTGTAAATAAGATGTAAAGGAAGCATACCGTGGTTTATAAAGTATCTGAGGGTGGAAGAGACCCTTGGAGGTCTCTAACCCCACTCCTTGCTCCAGGCAGGACCACCTTCAAAGCTACATCAGGATGTTCAGGACCTCGTCTCATCAAGCCCGATACCTTCCCCCAAAAAAGTTTGAGTCAGGACTCCTGTCCTTGGGATCAGCACTTACAGCAGGGCTCAGCTCCTAAAACAGGATTTACCAACCTTCTCCATATAGATTCTTTGCAGCAAAGCAACATGTACAATTACCAAACCAAGCTGATGCTTTTTATAAGGTACTTCCTTGTAGCGAGACAAATCTGCAATACAGGAGCTTAATACCTTCCCCTATACCCACACTTGATACCTTTAATAACAGTTTAAAGGACAGAGTTGACAGCATCACAACCCTAAAGGTGAAACAAGCCCGCTTAGCCTCCAGCAGGTATTTCAGGTTTCAAACACTGCTGGATTCATTTCACCAAATGAACAAGCTTATGAAACAAAAGACTGGCTAAGATCAGTTTCTATTTTTATTTTTTTCTGCACTGAGGTGGTTTATCAGCTCTCCCTGGCCAGCCTGCTCGGGTCTGAGGGTAGAGCAGGGACTGGAGCTGCTCCTTGGTGGAGATGACAGCAGCCAAGCAAGCACAACCAGGAGAGGTCCGAGAGGAGAATGCATCAACACAACCACACCGATGTCCTAGCTGCGTTGCCTTCCTCCTCACCCACCATTTCCAAAGCCCCCCCCAAATCTCAGTGGACTTCTCTGCTACCCCATGTTACCCCTCTCCCATCCCCAACCCTTTCATCACCAGTCACGCACCGTCCACTGGACCGGTCCACCTCTGCGTCACCAAACGTTGCGGCCACGGGGCCAAATCCTGCGAAGAGCCAGCGCTGGCCCCAAACTGGCCATAGGGTGAGCGGAGAAAGGTGAGCCGGGGGTAACAAAAAGAAGCTGGCTCCATTAGGACGGAGAAGAGAGGAGAGCCAGGTACGAAGCAAACCGCGTCCCCCTTCACCTCCTTCAGCGGGTACTGTTGGGACATGCAGTCTCAGAGCCTTCTTCCCCGAGAAGTTCCTTTTTGGGGAGGAATTAGTGCAAATAAAAAAAGAGCCGCTCAAGCAGCCCGGCTGCTGCTGTCACAGCCCAGCAGAGCACACTGGAAAGGCTGCGTCTCCAGCCTGTATTTAAACGCCCCTCTCAGAAAGCAGAGATGCAGCACAGGAAGAGACAAATTCCAGCTCTGCGTCGGGCTGATAAGCCAGGTTTATAATATTCAAGAAGTATTGGCATTACTACAATTCCTTCCCCCCCCCGCCCCCTGCAACTAATATCTTGTGCAGTGGCTTGTTGTGCACAATAAGCAAAAAAAAAAAAGCCCAATCCCAAAAAAAAAAAAAAATCAGCCTGTTCCGGTGGGAACAGCCAACGCGTTGAATAAAACAAACACACGCGTGTTAAACCCTAGGGACGCAATTAGGCTCGGAGCAGGGGGAAGAGGCGTTTAAATCCTGGAGAAGGAGATGGCAGCAGGCAAGAGGAAGAGGAGAATAATCCCGACGTCCAACTCCAAAAAACCCCATGGGGTGTTTTTTCCCCCCCCAAGCGGCAGCTCCCACCGCTGCGGGATGCCAGCACTTGCCCCACCACGGAAAGGGGAGAAAAGCCACCTCATCCTCAGCCCCCAGATCACCCCCCTTCTAATTTACCACTCCTTTGAGCAGCTAACACCCAGCAATAATTCACTCCATCACCGCTGCTGTTCAAAACCCACCTGCAGCATCTTGAGACAAAGGTTGCTCAGCTCCAAGCACCAACCGGCTGAGATCTTCTCTCCACCAGCTTCAAATTTGTGACTCTTCCCCCCTGCCAGAGCCCGCATTATCACTAGTCTCCATCCATCCCACCATGGTATGGTTGCAGGCAGCCACAGCCCCACGAGCCCTTCTGCTGCTGTTTGCATCAGGTCCTTCAAACTTAGAGCACTAAAAAGCACCCATGGGGAAGAAAATCCCTGCCCAACCCAAACGTAAAGTCAGTGTTAACCTGATACAAGCCACCGGGGTGGGTTTCATGCTTTTCTCCCTGTCTTCTTGCAGTTTCTCAGCAGGGCATTTATGAGGAATGAGACTGGACACTTTACCCTCCATGCCCTAGCCAAATCACAGCTCCCACTGGTCCATCAGAGCTTGCAGACCCTTCTTCAGTAAGAATTAGATTGAAGCCCTTAGTACTGCCTTTTTCTTTTCCTTTTTTTGTTTATAAAAGCAAATCAGAGCCAAGGATTAATTTAGAAAGGTGGAATAGAAAAAAAACTCATGGAGTTATAAGTGACAGCTAAGCACTTTGATACCAAAGCCAGCACTGACAGATACAGAAGCTTGCAGTGCTCTGCTCTGGGCCAGCACGTCACCATGCTCTACAGAACAGCTTTATGAGGAGCTTCTACTGCATCTTATTTAGAAAGATTATTGCATTAAAAAAAAAAAAGTCTTTCAAGTTTCACCAGGTCCCAGTACAAACTCCTGAAAGAGCTGTTTTGCAGACTTCATGATCACAAAACACTGCCGAGACCCAAATTCGGATGAACTTTGAAGGAATTGCCTCAGCATTCCCAGTTTTTAACCTTAGTGCGCTGCATCCTTCACAGCAGACTCCCTACCCTGCTTTGGCAGTGCTAGCACCACGCCGTGCCTCAGCTGCTGCTAGCAGCAAAGGTAGCTTGGATTTAGCATATGCTGGATATCTGCTGGTGTGCTTGGCAGTAATTTGCATCTTTAGAGGGTAGATGACAGTTTCATGATCATGAGTCATTAAAGTGCCCCAGAGAGTTGTTTACTCCCAGAGAAATCCTACATAAGGAAACGGGACTTTTCTAGAAGTGGTTTTGCATTGGGAGGACGTAACTTAGTGGTTTTGCATCACGAAGAGGTAACTCAAGTGCCACCCAAGACAGAACAATAGAAAGCTTTTGGATGGCAATCCCTGTGGCTTCCCAGAGACACTTCAAAGCCCGGTATTAGGATTACTCACTAAAAAAACCAAAAAACAGCAGCTTTCCCCCTACATAATGTGATTTAGCACCTGTCCTTAAGCATAAAGTAACGCAGAGCATCACCGCAGGTCTGCAAAGACAAGGGTTGAGGTTTTGGTCTCATACAGGCAAATAAAACAGCACCAGGCTAAGTCTGATAACTCTGGACTAAAATCCAATTTTGCAGCTAAGCTCAAGCTCCCTTCTGCAAGAAATACCACATTTTTCACCAACACTTCTTCACAACAATATAGAAAGCTTCCATTTCAGATGCCCATGCTTTTAAAGCCAAGACATCTTTGTTTTCACATTGACTAACATAAATCTTGCTTTAACAACTGTTTACAGCCTTAAATGGCTTAACTACAGCTTTAGTAGAAGTCAAGGCACTACAACTTTACACACAGATATATTATGGCACTGGGGGAACAGAATGCTCCATTTAAAAGCCTAACCCAAGTTTCTAGCTGTGTTCATTTAAACGAGCTGAAGCCTTCGAATTGCCAGGGAATGAAAGCTGGAGGAAAACTTCCTCTGCGGTACATAACTCTTACCGAGTGGCAACTCTATAAAAACCACAGATATTTCAAAACTAGAGGACTCTGGCTGAGATGGACTAGCCAACACTAGCCCCGATACTAGCGGGGAAAGAGCAATGTGCGGCTCATACCTCTGAAATACCGCTGGATCTATCCAGCCCTGGCCCAAGCAGTTGATCCCATGCTTCAGCTACCGCTTTTGGGGGACAGTCACTCTGCAAAGGAGGGACCATAGCTATGTTCACACCTAGAAAAAACCCACATGAGAAGTCCTGCCAAGATTGCACATTGAGGGGGAAAAAAAAAAAGGCAAGTCGTATGTTCCCAGTAGAGATAGTTCCGGTGCACATCGCTGATGGACAGCCAGTCTACCCCATCAGGTCTGAAGAATGACAGTCCTGCACATGAAGAACAGCAGCGCAGGAGAAAGCTTTGAGGAAGAACATCAGATCCAAAGCAAATTTTTGCATTAAACTGGGGGGGTGGCGGGGGGGGAAGGGCACGAATCCACCCAGAGAGCAGTTCCTCAAGAGAAGTTTGAGCACCAGCCTCCCGCTCGCCGCTTCGCAGGCAAAGCTGTTGTGCCACCTACAGTTGCTTTTACTCCAAAACAAAAAACTTTCCGACACAAACCCAAGTCTCTGTCATTTAATTTAGCGTCAACCCAGCGCTAACACAGCCATGCTGATTAAGGAAATGCTTCCTCCAGTAAGGTGGGGAGAAAATATCTTTTAAAGTTTAGCGTAAATCACGAAGCGCGTTTCGAAGTGCATTTAAACCCACCTAATGCCATCGCTGGGGTTTTTGCCAAGGCCCATGACTCCAAGCCCTTTACATTAGTTCAGTTGGAGCCAGAAGTTTCACCTTTTGTTTTTCCTTCTTTTTCTTGTGGTTTTTACACCATCAACCAACATCAAGTCAGGCAACCGCATCTGCAAGTGAAGTGCCGGAGTGGAGATAAGCACCCCCCCCGTGCCCTCCTCCCCTACTTAGCCATAAACAACTACCAGAAATGGGGGGAAACAACCCCAAAACAAGAAGCCACCAAGTTCACATCGCTCCTTTATCCCCTGGTACTTCTTTCACACCGCATCTGCACTCCCTGGGCTGGAACATCCCGCTGCTGCCCGAGAAGCCCCAAATTTGAGGGGTGTCACCATCTCCCCACAAACAACCCACTCCTGAACAAAAAGCCTTGAGCAGTGATGCAAAATGGAAGATTTCACA
>NW_010511121.1:23809-28893 GCF_000687285.1 Phaethon lepturus | reverse complement strand
CCACGCACCCACGCGGGTCCCGTTCTCACCCGCTGCTGGGAGCGTTCGCCGGGAGGGTTGCGCTTTGGGAGGGATGACGGTGGGTTGGGTTTTTTAATCACCAGCTTTGGTGCCTGTTGGCTTTTTTGATCTGAAGAGCATTCCTTCCCTTTTTTCCCCCTCTGTTGTTTCTGTGGCCTTTCCCATAGGATCAAGGGAGATGGAAACAATAGACAAGCAGGAAAAAATAGGGTTTACAGTTATATCTGTTCTTTCCAGAACTACTTTTAGTATCTTAACAAATACTAAAGGAGAAGAATATCTCAAACTGCCAGCAAATTTAATTGTTTTGGGAAACCTTCCATTTTGGCAGTGTTAGGTTTATGGTTGGACTCAATGATCTTAGAGGTCTTTTCCAACCTAAATGATTCCATGATTCTATGATTCTATCTGCGGGAGGGAGCCTGATGGCTTCTTTCAGAGACAGACCAGCCGGCAAGCGGAAACTCTGCGAGTATACGCCAAGGATGAGGAAGACAAAAATGAGCATCAGCCTACTACTTAGTACATGACCGAAGTATCCAACATCTCTTTTTCCTGTGATTTCAATACTAAAAGGACTAGTTGTGACCAGAGACTTGAGGAACAGAAGACAAAATTCATCTCGGACCATTTAAAAACCTGTGATAATTATTTGCAAGAGTTAAGGGAAAGTGGAAACACTGACAGAAATGAGTCAGGGCAAAGGAAACATCTCAAAGGGGAGTGGGATGAAAACTGCTGCCCAGGCAACCTTACTTCAGCTCTAAAAAAAAATCTATAACATGAAATATTAAATTATCAAGTTGCAACCACCTAAAGGTAATAAGGTGATAACAACAGCTAACATGAGTCGTGAAAACCAAATCGTGCTAATTTGCCTTCAGGAATCCCAGGTCAAAGAGACTGAGGGGAAAGGCTGGGCAAGGAAGACGTACCCTTGGTGGATGAGGAGCAGGTCACGGAATACTTAAGCAACCTGTACGTACCTAAGTCCTTGGGCCCTGATGGGGTGTACCCACAAATGCTGAGGGTGCTGGCAGATGTCATTGCAAGGCCCCTCTCAATCATTTTTGATCAATCATTGCAACTGGGAGAAGTGCCCAAGGCCTGGACGAAAGCACATGTCACCCCCATCTTCAAGAAGGGCAAGAAGGATGACCTATGGAACTACAGGCCAGTCAGCCTCATCTCAATCCCTGGTAAAGTGGTGGAGCAGCTAATACTGGAAACAATCTCCAGACACATCAAGGACAAAGAAATCATCAGGAGTAGTCAGTGTGGCTTCAACAAAGGGAAGTCATGCTTGACCAATTCAATAAACTTCCATGATGAAGTGACTGGTCTGGTAGATGAGGGGAGAGCAGTGGATATTGTCTACCTGGACTTCAATAAGGCTTTTGACACTGTCTCCCATAAGAACCTCACAGAGAAGCTGTTCAGGTACAGGCTGGATGAGCAGACAGGTGAATTGAAAACTGCCTGAATGACCAGGACAAGAAGGTGCTGATCAGTGGCAAGAAATCTAGTTTGAGGCCAGTAACTAGTGATGTACCCCAGGGGATCAATACTGGGTCCAGTCCTGTTCAACATCTTCATTAATGGTCTGGATGATGGGGTAGAGTGTACCGTCAGTGAGTTTGCAGACAACACCAAACTCAGAGGAGTAGCTCATATGCCAGAGGGTCGTGCTGCCATCCAGAGGGACTTCAACAAGGTAGAGAAATGGGCTGACAGGAACGTCATGAAGTTCAACAAGGAGAAGCGCAAAGTCTTGCACCTGCGGGGGAACAGCCCCATGCACCAATATATGCTGGGAGCCACCTAGCTGGAAAGCAGCTTAGCCAAAAAGGACCTGGGGGTCTTGATGGACACCATCTTGAACATGAGCCAGCAATGTGCCTTTGCAGTGAAGGTGGTGAATGGTATCCTGGGTTGCATTAGGAGAAGTGTTGCCAGCAGGTCAAGCAAGGTGATCCTTCCCCTCTACTCAGCACTGGTCAGGCCATACCTGGAGTGCTGGTCCAGTTCTGTGGTCCCCAGCACAACAGAATCAGGGACATACTGAATAGAGTCCAATAAAGGGCCACAAAGATGATGAAAGGACTGAAGCATCTCTCCTGTAAAGAAAGGTTGAGAAAGCTGGGACGGTTCAGCCTGGAGAAGAGGAGGCTCAGGGGGATTTCATCAATGTGTATAAATACCTGAAGGTAGGGTGCAAAGAGGATGGAGCCAGGCTCTCTTCAGTGGTGCCCAGTGTCAGGACCAGAGACAATCAGCACAAGCTGAAACACAGGAGGATTCCTCTGAACATCAGGAAACACTTTTTCATTGTGAGGGTGACTGAGCACTGGCACAGGTCGCCCAGGGAGGTTCTGGAGTCTCCATTCTTGGATAAGTTGGATCGTGTGGATGTGGCGCTTCAGGACATGGTTTAGGGGACATGGTGGCGCTGGATTAATGGTTGGACTTGATGATCTTGAAGGTCCTTTCCAACCTAGTGTTTCTGTGAAATCTGTGAAATCTGTGAAGTTCAAAAGCTGTCTGGACATGGTCCTAGGCAGCTGGCTCTAGGTCGCACTGCTTGAGCAGGGGGGTTGGAGCAGATGACCTCCAGAGGTGCTTTCCAACCTCAGCCCTTCCATGATTCTGTGAATTTCCTCCTGTGACAGGGTGGCTGGTTGCCCAGGCTGTCGGGAAGCCACCACAGGGACACCACATGGTGTCGCAATGGCTGCTGAGAAGCTTGCCAAGTCCCAAGTCCCTCCCTTGGGAGCAAGGGAGGGAGAGAGACAAGAGAGACGAAATCCCCACGAGGTGGCTCTGCCACTCATTGGGCACCGCTCAAACCCTACTAATCAACAGCTTCTTGGGCAATCAGGGGGCTTTGCCAAAAAGGCCTCAGAAGGGGATGTCCTGGGCCCCGCTCAATTCTCTGGTCTCCCAATGGCAGAGAAAATACCCCATCTGCAGACGAGCCCAGGTTGGAGGCGGGTTTCCAGCATCCCAGTGGAGGAGCTTGGATTTAAACTGGTCTCGCTACATTGCAGCAACGCCCCAGGCTCAACCCGCTGAAATTTAATAAAGATAAAGCCAAAGAGCCGCTCTGAGGAAGGCGAGCCCCGGCGCACAAACTCTGTTACACCGGCTCGCTGGTGAGACAGGAGCGCTGCGGAAATGGACCCGAGGGTGAAGCACAGCTACGGGGATGTCAGCGACGCGGCGTTCATACAAAAAGGCAAATTTTACTCGGGAGAGGTGGGTGAGACACGCAGGGTGAGGAGGAGGAGGCTGCGCCCATGGGCCTGGAGGGACCTGTGGGCTCCGTCTTCAAGCGCTGTGTTTTGAGCTGAATTTGGACAAATAGAGTATGGAGACAGTAATGAAAAAGACAAAGTCTGCGAAATGTGGAGAAGGGGAGGTTTTCAAGGCAGCTCTGACTGCTCCCACAGTGTTACCCTCTTGGCTGCACAAAATGAAGACAGCGTTTAAAAAACGACAGCGTTGCCCTTTTCTTCGTGTTGCTCTTCACGTTTCCAGCTCTGTTCATGCTCTCCTTTGGGGTTTTGTCAGGCTTCGGAAAGGATGCGATGCTGAAGCAGACTGACGTGATGGTGGGTCGTCACGCAGTATGTGTACTGTATATTTGGTGGTTCTGTGGTGCTTTAAGTTTGCAAAGCACGGTGCTAATGTTAACCAGCCAGTCCAAGGGGCTTGCGTCCCGTTGCGTTTATGATAAAGCACGTCGGCTGTGTGTCCCCTGACATTTATATATAGGAACTTCAGAGGAGCAGCTTTTATTTTATTAGGACGCACACTTTCATTGGAGTCCTTGAGCAGAGTGCATGAGAGGAGAGATGAACATCCCAAAAGATATTTATAGATCTGTGTTCCCAGTCTTTTCCTCTTCAGTATGAAAGCAATTCTACAAAAGGATTATTTTGACTGGCTGTTCAAGATTTCCAGAGGAGATTAATGTGCAGGAAGCCTCGCAGCGCAACTGGAAAAGCTCGCTGGCTTTGCGCATTTTCATGAGCTTCATGGCTCACTGCGTCAAGGTTATCTTCCTCCGACAGGAAGACGTGGACCTCAAATAGCAATGCAGCAAGCGGGAGGGCTGGGGTCTGACAGCAGCTGCTGAAGCGCAGAATTACCTGTGCCTGGAGAGCACTGACCGCAACTGGGGGTTACAGCGGATGCAGGCACCGTTCCCCAAGGCGCCCATCCCTCCCCTCGTCTTTTTTTTTCCCCTCTCGAGAAAATCCCCTCTTTCAAATGGCCAAGTGGGATAGGATGGAGCTGTTTTGCATGAACCTTTCTCCCAGGTGGACAGCGTTTTTTAGGTGATGCCAACTTTGCCTGACACAGACAGTGATCTTACCTGCATCCCACAAAAGAAGGGGAGGCAAGAGCTGCCCAGATGTTTAGGTTTCAGGGAGAGGGAACGATTTTATGTGTAGATACAGCACAAGCTGTTTGCAGAGTCATTTTTGCTCCACCTTAGCCCTCCCTTGCCAAGGCAATTCCCCAAATTACAAAAAAAAAGCCAGAACGTCCTTCCATCCTGCACAAAAGATAATATTCTGCCTCTCCTGCCAAGGGGTTTCTGCTCTGTCCAACTATATTTACAACAGTGTTGCTCTGCTGCGGTAAAGAGATGGGGCTGCTTCTTCAGTGTCTCTCATACCGTCCTAATTTCCTCTTCTTTTCCTTAAGCAGAGCCCTCAGAGTGACGTTGTGCTTAAAAAAACCCAAACCAACCCCTTGCAATTCTTATTTTAAGGCAGCCACACCAAACAGATTCTCTTTGGCAAAGCTTTTTTCTCCCTGCACACCCAGAAATCAGCTTAGCCAGCCCTGGAGTTGATGTCATGGTTGGTTTGGGTTTTTTTTTTTGCAGAGAGGAGGGTGACACCCTGTTTTCCTCCAGGCATAGGTGAGAGGTGGCTTTGGAGCGAGCCTCAGCAAAGGGAAGCAACGGGCCGGGTTTCCAGCGCAGTGCTGGTGCTGCCAGCGGGTCCTGGGGACAGGCGGGAGTCGGAAGGGGCACAGCAGAAGAGCAAAGC
>NW_010511121.1:0-23765 GCF_000687285.1 Phaethon lepturus | reverse complement strand
AGTAATGAGGATGCGGTGAAAGGTGCTGAGCGGCAGAAAAACCTCCGTTATTTTTTGTGTTATGGCAATTTCAATCCTTAGCAGCCTGATTCCTACTGCCTTTTATATGAGGCTCCCGACAAATTGAAGCCACCTTTGGATAGCGTGCATTTTCATGGCAAGTTGGAGGCTTACTGACTCAAGAGTGGTCTCGGCTGCTTTTACTGCTCCTTGTAAATCAAAAGCAAGCTTCAAGCTGCCTGGTAGGTTTACACTGGTGTAAAACAGGCAGAAGAAAGAGAAGGATCAGTGCCTGCTGTGAGAGGATGGCTGGTATTCATCCTGGTGTGGATGCCCTGGGGACCTGTGCTGTCTTCTTCTCCCTTTCCTGTCAGTAGCTCTCTTCTGCCTGCCCATGTCCATGCATGGTCCTTTCCTCACTGATCTCCGCTTAGACGGTGTTCCTTTTCTGATTTAATTCCGTAACTGCTTTTAGGTGATGGGTTTCCCTCCTCAGAAGATAAGTAGAAGCTTAGCATTAAATACCATCCTTAAATACCAGCTATGATCCAGTGCTCAGTAGACCACAAAACATAAACTTTGATGCTCGAGTATGAAAAGACCATTTTGTGGGGAAAAAGCAAACTTCAGTCCATAAGAAAGCATTCTCAAAGTGCTATTTTGCTTTCCTTTTTGTTCTTAGTTGTTTGTTTTTTTGTTTGTTTGTTTTCCTAAAGCAAATTTGCCAAGAGTTAAAAGTCTGGAGAAAATATCGCAGGACAAATATCAACCTACATACTATTTATGGCCTTGCTGCTCACACAGTCATGTCTGCGTGGACTATAGGGCAAGTATCCTAGCAAGACGGCCTTCTTCTAAGAAGTGAACAGAAGGCCACTACTGTCAATGTTAATCACCTACCACTCAGCCAGCATGTTTCTATATTTTTGCTTGTACCCAAAGTACCTGCGAGTTTTCCGTATCTAATAGTACGGATGATCATAATTTGCATGATAGAGAGATGGGATAAAAACGCCCATGTAGGTGAATGTTTCCCCATTGAACAAGATGGATTTCGCAGCTTGGCACCTGCTGGGAAGTTCTACCAGGCTGTGTCCCATCCAGAGAGAGGTAACCAGTTATCCAGCCGTGGTTTGGATGCTGAGCGGCACTCAGACCTTCTGGATAGCATGTGGCGGAGTACAGACAGACAGGTGGGGCAAAAGTTGTCCAGGGCTCAGTCCAGTGAAAATGTTACTTGTATTAGTGCTAAACCCCTACTGAAGGTAAGGATTTTTCATAAGGCTTTTCCCTGTCAGAATATGGGCAGAAGAGAGCAGAGCCGTTAGGGTTGGTGAGTGATGATCCAAGTGCACTTTGGATGAGGATGCTTTCCAGTGATCCGACAGAAGCTGTGGGACTTTCTGCAGCTGTCCCAACACCACAGCCTGCGCATCCCTGCCTTCTCCATCCGGGGGTTGAAGCTGAGCTGTGAACATGGGGCAGCAATTATATTCAGCCGCATTGGGTTTCAACTACTAAAATTGGGGTACAACTGTGAAGTCTGAGCCTGTAAAATGCTTGAATACTGGCAGCTGTCACTGTCATCCAGGGCATTATTTGCAGGGGGAAGGATGCAGGATCCATCCTTGGTAATGAAAGACGTAGTTCTGTGCCCACCTGTGACGTTCACAGCATTTGTGTACTGCCCATTCAAATATGATCAGGAGCTTTTCCTCGTGGCCTGGAGACCTGGGGTCTCCTCACTGGCGAGGCTGATGGAGATGTGACCAGGGAGGGCACATATCTGAAAGCAGCAGTGTTCTTGAGAGTCTCCAGCATTATTTCTCCTCCCAGCTACTTGTGGGGTGGTCGGGCACTTGCAGGCAATGGCACGATAGCCTGGTTGGTCTCTTCCATCCTTTCTGCTGTTCCACACAGCTAGCCGAATGCTCAGATGTACTTTAGATATCAAGGTTGCTATTTTGCTCCTGAAGGGCAATAGGTATCTTTCTACATTATATATCCTCTTAGATGACAGACATATAATCTCTTGTTTCTTGGGGCTTCGCTGGTATATGATGAGTGAGAGAGCCTGTGGCTGTGTGCTTTGACAGGCATCCAAGCGCAGGGTGCTGCCACTCTCCTGTGAAGCCATAGGAAGTGTTTCATGATTCAAGATAAGACAGACCTTCACTTCCTCCTTCTGTGCTTGCAGAGCTGAGCTGCCGCCGAGGCTGCGCCGTCCACCCCGACAGCCCGCTTGCAAAATGGACCAGGAAACCCTGGGAAGCGTTGTCCTGCTCGCCATTGTCACCTTGATCAGTGTTGTCCAAAATGGTAAGACAAAAATAAGCATTTATTTAAGGACTAAAAGGGAGCTGAGAAAAGTTCAGGATGATATATGCTGATCTGGTCTTTGGATAGGTAATCTGGTTATAAGTGCGTGTGTGCTTAGGCATGACTTTGGCTTGAGAAATTGTCTTCGAAGAGTATGATTTTGCATGCAGTACCTTGGCAGTTGCATGGACCTACTCTGTGATATTCCAGAGTTTGTTATACATGTGTCAGCTAATGCAAGGATTAATATGCTGGGGTACTCTGTGACAATATGCATTTTGATTTGATGACTGAGACCTCCTTTCCTGGCTAAAGTCCTTCACATGGGCAGCCCGGGCGGCTGTCCCGGGCAGGGGACAGGGACAGGGCCCCGAGGGGCTGCCGTGGGTCAGACCTTTGCATGGAGCTGGGCGAAGGGGGCAAAACTGCACTGACTCGTCGGAGAAGTCTTTCTTTTTCTGGGTTGTTGGTGGGCAGGCAGCTCTCCTGTTTTCCTGCATCTCCAGGTCCTACAGTCCAACTAATCTCAATTGACTGCGGTCCCAAGAACACTGCGCATTTCCTGCAATGGAGAAGTTTCCTTTTTTAGCTCTTATTCAGACCTCTATAGCCCCTACTATTCCTCAGGATTTTTAAAATAAAACAACAAGTTTCTCTCTTGTGCAAGTCTGATTTTAACTTGATCATCATCTCTTCAAATACTTAATCATTTAGCAGGAAATTCTGCCCAGAATAGAGAGAAGGGAGTGAGTTTTGCCCCAGCTGCACTGATATCACCCAGGTTGAAGGAGAGTCAGCAGTGGGATGAGGGGATGATGCAGATGCTAGAAACCTTCTGTGAAGGCTTCTTGGTACCAATGGGAGATTCCCACTGAGCACAAACCCCATGTTCGGTCCCAGGAAAAGGGCTATTCTTGGGCTGCTGCAGAGAGGGGAAGTAGAGGGAGCCTCACCATAAGCCTGGCTGCCAGAGGAGAAAAAAAAAAATGATGCAGAGTGGTTTGGTTTCGACATGGGCACTAAATAGCATGTCTAACCCAATGCTGTTTTCTGGTAAATGCACAGCGTGTGACACTACCAGAATATGAGATGTTGAGATCAGAGCACATTCTGCAATTTAAAAAATGTGTCAAATCTACATTTCTTGCTATTTAACCAGATTACTTTATATACAGGGTTTTTTCCCCTCACTCTGAAGCTCAGGCATTTGCCTTCCAGCCTGACATGCGCTTTTATCTCATGGAAATCTGTCTGCAAGATTATTGACCCAACTGCTGCAAAGGGGCAGTGCGACACTTGGCAGAGGACTTAGTGTGCCAAGCATGAGTGGCACACAGCCCTAAATCATGATTTCAGACTTTGAATCATCTGATTTCCTCCTCCTCCCAGGCTTTCTCTCTAGAAAGACTGAACTGATATGCAGTCCTGCAACGAATGCAATAATTAAGGTGGTAGAAATGCTTGTCAAGGGATATCTGTTGCACTGAACTCTTGCTATTTCTCTGGTTTCAGCAAAGCATTTGGGCATCTGCTTGACTGTCTTCTTTAAGTATGTGAAGTCAGTACCACGTAAATTCGGGTTTATATTTTTTTCTGCACCTGGTGCAGGATTAGAAAACAGTTTGGCTGACTGCTGTTATTCCCGAAGCTGGAAGTAGGCAGTGGTGCTGCCCTAGTCTGACGTGCGTTTATGGTCACCTTGTTCATGTTGGGGTTCTCCATATCCTACAGAATGACTCGTGCTGCCGGATGCCACTGAGTCACACATGTAGCTTTAGGTTTTGTTCTTGCATCAGAGAGATGTTGCAATTTGTCAGCTTTCAGGGTACATCAGTGTTTACTGTTGAGCAGATTGGGATGGAGGAAGAAAAGCAAAGTCAACGGAAAGAAGGGACAACCTGCACGTTTGCCAGCACTCACTAGGTTGGAGCATCAGGTCATGGTTTCTGTTGGCATGAACTTGTGAAACAACCAGGGTTGGACTGAACTCCTGCACATTAATTGACCAGAGTGGAACTGCAGCCTGTGCAGCCCTGGAGCCTCAGGGCATCATCTCCTGATGCAGCTGAGCTGAATTGAACCCCTCAGCTTCAGCCCTGCTCCACTCATTTCATGCCAGCTTGTGAAACCACCCTTTTGCCTTGAGGTTCAGAGTCAAGAGCAGGAAATATGACCATGGTGTTGCAAGTTGCTTCACACTAGTCTCTCATTTCTCCAATGCCAGGTTAATGGAGCCCAATGCTGCTGAGATGGGAGTGCAGACCTGCAGCAAGGGCCACCACTGGATGTGATCTGTCAGCTCTGCTCTGGTCCATTGCAGAGCTTCAGCCCGTCTGAGCCTCAGGCAGCCAGGACCTGCCTCTTGGGCTGCCTTCTGGGAAGATTTTGGGAGCCTGCAGGGTGTGTGACATTGACAGGGCAAAGGCGCCACAGACACAGGGAGCCACATTCAGGGCAAAAACCTCACTTGAAGCAGGAGGCTCTACCTCTCCGTACGATGGTGAGATGCTGGGTTGTCCTCTGATTCACTGCCCTCACTTTGGGGGTCCACGTGGTCCTGAGGAAATACAGCTGCTGTGGTGGGTTGAAGGCAACTAACCCAGGAGTTTTCACTAGCTAAGAGGCAGACACCTCATGTGAGGTGGTTGCCTACGCTCTTTCTTGAGTCAATGGAGAAACATCAGGAGTTCAGTGAAGTGGTTTCTCTTGTGCCGGTAACCCTCTGAGGGATTGATTAACCTCTTCAGATGCCTTTCTTCTGTTTCCTTCTGTCATCCACTGTTTACAGAAGGAAAATATCCAACTCCCCAACACTCCTCAATGTCTCTGAAGTGAGATGAGACAAAACCTGCTCCTCATCCATGGTGTGGGTGTACATAATAACCCTACCACTGTCCTTTGCCCTCCTGCCCAGTCCTTTGACCATACCCACATCCATACACCACGTCAGAGACGGCAAGATCTTCCAGGACAGATGCCTGGTCCTCCACAGCCAGATCCTTCCCAGGAGACCCAGCACTCCCAGGCCTGCCCAGCCCTGATCGCAGAGGCTCTGCACCAGGAGTGGCACCCCAAGAGCACTTCCAAGCTCTTCTTCTTGGTGACCACTGTCACGCTGGACATATCTGTGTTCTCGGTGTTGAAGAGCCTCTCTGCAGCAACACACGGGTGTTTGGGAAGTGGCAGCACCTGTGGCAGCAGAGAGGGAGAGTTATATAGCTTACGCTTGGCTTTGAAGCTGCCGAATCTTCTAGTGATTTCACATACATGCTAAATGGAAGAGAGAATGTAGGCAACATATCCCAGTGAGCCCATGCAGTCGCAGACCTGCAGGAAGTGGTTTCTCATCACTGCAGCTTTGCACTGGAGAAAAAAATGCCATTCAACCCAGTCCTGTTCAACTAGGTCGTCTTAGACCCTGTAGGCAGGTTAATAACCCCATGCCAAAGGCTGGGATGGTGGATGGGTTGGACATGCTGAGAGCTCTCAGTGGCTGTGCCACTGGATGGTGTCTGCTTTGGGTCCCCCAGGGCCAAGTGGTCCAGGAGCCGGCCAGTGCACCACGCTGGTGGCACCGGGAGGGTCTGCAGCCTGGCTCAGAGTGGGGATGCTGACTTAAAGCACTGCGTGTTTTTCTGGACAAAGGCCTTATGTACCCAGAGAATCACTCGATACCGGAAGGCAAAAAACTCAGTAGCTTTTAATGAAGGCAATAGAAGTACAAAAGACCTACTTACAGCATCAGTGCGGGGAAAACAGAGGTAACTCTTCAGATACTAGGTATTAAATCCTGCAGCTTATCAAGTTATACTTCTATTGTTATAATAATACCTTTCCTGATGGGTTATCTTTTATATATACCTTTGGCTAATATTCTAAGCTGTAGAGTGATTTGGGTACACTGAGATGGGATGCACGATAGTACAAAGCTTGCAGCTTGTAGCCTGTCAGGGCTCTGTCTGCTGTATTTAGACACATGATTGATGGTCTCTGGTGTAGTGTCATCAGATAAAACGTGTTTTTCAAGCGCATGCTGCATTTTTGCAGCAGCTAACACCTTGACCCAACGCAGTTGCTTAAAAGGAGGATACACACAAGACGGACACACAGCCTTCAGGGACAGGTTTTCAATGGGCCTTTCTGGAAAATTAACCCGCCCTGCAGGATGTCCCTGGTTTGGCAAACGGCTATCACTGAAAGAGAAGAGACTCCCTTGTCTCCCTGCTCTATTAGAGAGTGAGAATTGGGTTTGGCAGCTTTGTCTAGAAAGCTTTTTCCCACTGGGGGCACAAAGGACGGGGTCTGGGCTGCTCTTCTGCAGCAGAGAGAGGTGCGGGCTGCCAGAAGGGCAGCGCAGGGACGAAGCAGGGCTCGGAGGTGAGAGCCTGCTGCCAGTCACATAACGAACACGTGAGGATGTCTGAGGTCACATCGCACTGCGCCTTTGCACCGAGGGTTTGGTTATACCACGGTGGCAGAGCGAGCACCCTGGCCACATCCTGCAGCTCCACGCGCCCGTGTCCTCTCCTGCCATCCAGCCTGGGTGCTTGTGAGAACAGACCCGGGCCCACAAAGCCCAGCTTCTGCAACATGTCCACATTACATCTCAGATTGAATACTCTGTGTTTTTTTAACAGCTTTTTTTGCTAGCAAAGTGGAGCATGAAAGCAAACACTGCAACGGCAAGGGGTTCCAGCGGCCGGGATCGTCTGCCTTCGACCGTGTCTACACTGCCAAGTGAGTAGGCAAGCCCTGAGAAACCAGTGGAGGCAGAGCAGGGTTTGCCTCTCTCTTCATTACGGTTTATTCCAATCTCTTTTGGGTCCAGAGGTGGGTTCCAAATGCCCTCAGACGAAGGCTTGGCTCTACAGTCCCACTGCTGCGTGCATTGCTGTGATGTTTAGATCTGCAGTTCACCAGTATGTTTGCTGGTGAACCCAGGTCCTTTCTGGACCCCAGGTGCTGTATTTATATTGGACTTGCAGCCCTTATGTGCATTATGTCCCTTCGTTTGGGAGCCCATTCACCCAACAGTAGCTAATGCTGGCAGCGTGGTACAAGCACAGCCGGTGTCCCCAGGGCACTGCGGCTCAGAAGGAAAGATCCAACAGAGAGACGTGACTTGCTGAGGAGCGGGTCGGTGGCAGAGCTTGTACAAACCTCTCGGTCCCCCGGGCAGCTCTCTTGGCATGCAGCTCTCCGCTTCTCTGCCACATCTGTACCTCTTGTCTTTGACATCCCTTCAAAGAGAGCAGAGGGGAAAATTAATTCCAACCCAGAAGAGAGAAGAACATAAAATATTTTTTATTACCCGTGAAGTACTGACGATGTGCTTGAAACTGGATGGGATGTCCATGTGCTGCCCTTCACAGGTGTGCAACCTCTGCCAAGGGCAGAGTGCTTCCCCCTTGGAAAGCATTCCCGGCTGAAAGAGGCAGCTGGAAATCATTCCTGTTCCCCTGCAAAGAGACATGTTAACTCTGTCAGACACTCCTATTTGCTGTGTGATTGTTCTTTTGTTGGATTCATGCAGCTTTCAATGGCAATAACTTGATTAATATGACTTAATTACAAGGATTTTCCAGGCCAAAAAAACACACAGCATGTATTATACATGTGCCATGATCAAAAGAGGTTAGAGGAGGAAAGCAGCTTTCACAGGTGCCAGGCATGTGCGCAGGGCAGATTGTTTTCCTCATCGGGCAGGACAAAGGCATCCTTTATCCGAGTGGGGAACGGGGAAGCAGACCTGCGGGCAAGGCAGCCGTTGTGTTCGGGCACGGACGCGCCAGCGGCCGCAGGCAGGTCAGGAGCCTCCCACCGCTCTGGGGTAAAAGCCCACCCGCAGCGGTGCTAGCGCAGCCCAAATGCACACCCCACCACCCTTTGCTCGTGAAACGTTGGTTTTGTTTCTATTTTCACACGTTCTGATTTCTCTCTGACAAATTCCTTTCTAGCCAGAACTGCGGACACACATACCCTACGTTTCTGGCCGTGCTTTGGTGCGCTGGGCTTCTCTGCAGCCAAGGTAACACACAGGTTTTTTCCCTTTTCAACCTTGCACCACTTTCAGCAAGTGGAGAAGAGAAGGCTCCAGGGAGACCTTACTGCAGCCTTCCAGTTCTTAAAGGGGGACTATAAGAAAGATGGGGACAGACTTTTTTAGCAGGGCCTGTTGCCATAGGGACAATGATTTTAAAATAAAAGGGGGTAGATTAGACTAGATCTGAGGAATAAATTTTTGACAATGAGGGTGGTGAATCACTGGCACATGTTGCCCAGAGAGGTGGTAGATGCCTCATCCCTGGAAACATTTGAGGTCAGGTTGGACGGGGCTCAGAGCAACCTGCTCTAGTTGAAGGTGTCCCTGCTCATTGCAGGGGGGTTGGACTAGATGACCTTGACAGGTCCCTTCCAACCCAAAGATTCTATGGTTCTAAGGGATGGTGAGCATTTCAGAGGTTACACTTCAAGGGACCAAATTGTCCTGCAGTGGGGGGACCAGTCTCACTCGGCTGTCCTGCAGCTACTTCTGCTGTTGAATTAGCAGCACACTCCCTGACATGGTCTATGCCAACAGACATGTTCCCAGACATGATTCCAGACAGTCCGGGCCAGGGAAATTTCCCATATAGGCATTATGTATGAGATCCCTCCATTTTGGGTGGAGCGTTTAGTACTTGGATGCTGGATGCCGCATTATTCACCCCTGGGACTGGAAGTGGGCTCATTTGATTAAATTGCCAGAGCTGCCAGCCCTTCCCAGCGCTGAGGGGGGAGCCCAGGAGTATTTACCTGCATTTCTAAATACCATCTCCTTTAATGTAATCTGAGTTTTCCTAAAGTTGAGTACTTTCCTAGGGTCCGTGGCTATTCTTTCTGGAAGAGAGGAGTTTCCTGACCAGAAGAAGAAGGGCTGTTGCCTGCGGGTGTGGGGAAAGCTAGAATTAGGGGGGAAAAGGGAAAAGCCCCTTTTTACGTGCTCAGAAATTAGTGTTGGACCACAGTATAGTCCTCCACCCTGCTCCCAGAGAAGTACATTGATTGGCTGCCTTTTATTTCTGGTGAAGGCAGTGCCTAAGCCAGCACCCTCCTTCCCGAGCCCAGCGTGACACACACCGGGTTGCTGCAGCAGGCACAGCTCTGGGCAGGATTACACCCACAAAGTCTTCAGAAAAACTGGTGTGAAGGCAAGGCAAGCACTCCGTTTCCCATGCAAAGGTCACTGTCCTGCTTTCCAGTGACCGTCCCATCACCCAAGGCTGCAGGTCCCCATTTCCTGGTCCAGCAGACGGGGACAGTACGTACGGAGAGACCTGTGTCACTGTCTGTAACCTGTTGTTTTACCGTTCACCCAGCTCCTGCCGCCTTTGCTGGCCTGATGTACTTGTTTGTGAGGCAGAAGTACTTTGTGGGCTACCTCGGGGAAAGGACTCAGAGGTAAGGACTTGCAGAGCTTCTTCACAACATGGGACACGGGAGGTGCGGTGGCACCGGGGGTCCGGGGAGCTGCAGGAACAGGGTGGCTGCTTCAGCAGCGCCCGCTGACAGCTTCCGCAAACGCACGCGTTGGTGTGTTTGTGCTACTATTTGCACAAGATCTTCCTTTTACAGTGATAAAACTTGTTACGCACGCGTGGAACAAGATTGTCCCACGGCCTTTGATGGTTGAGAGGACATATGAGTCCTTCTGAAGAGCTACTTTTGTACGCAGCAGCCTACGTTGAGCGCAGGAAGCCAAATCCAGACCCAAACAAATCCTGACAATGGCATTGCAGAGCTCACGGCTGGCCAGAGCAGCAACGCGAGGGCAGCGCAGAAATTTGGCCCCCTCTGTCTCAGCCCCCGAGGTGTTTCAGCTGGTGTCAACAGCAGAGTCCAAAGTCTGAGGGCTTCTCGCATGAGGTGATGTGTGTTAACGAATTGCTTTTCCCCCTTTCTGTCTCCCCAGCACTCCTGGTTACTTGTTTGGAAAGCGCATCATTTTGTTCCTGTTCCTCATGTCCGTGGCTGGAATTCTGAACTACTATCTCATCTTCTTTTTTGGAAGTGACTTTGAAATGTACATAAAAACGATAACCAGCGCGATCTCTCCGTTGCTGCTCATCCCGTAGCTCCCTGCAGCACTGCGGGGGTCAGCGTGCTTAATAGATCGATACCCGGAACCAGCCGTAATTCAACTGTTTAAGAAATGAACCCGTAACCCTTTTAGACTGCTGTAAATCTCATGCTTGATGGGCTTTGTAGTTTGATTTAACCTTGCTTTTTCCTTCAGGAAAAAGATTTATCGTGAGCACTTGGCACACCCAAGGAATGATAACAACTTCCAGTTAATTCTTCACTTTTTTTCCATAAATGCAGCTTGCAAGCTGATTGCGTGACTGGAAGGGACACTGTATGCTTGCTTCATAACGGCGTCGTACTTAGCTTTTGTCCCAAAACCTAGGGGCCTCTCAGCATCGCTCCTGACCGACGGCTCCCACAGTTATCCTCACGCCCAGGCACAGCCTTTCGCCAGCATCCCGCACGCCCCTGCCCACGCAAAGGCACTGGCCAGCCCCTTCGCCTACCCTTTCCTTCCCATTTGCTGATGACTGAGCTCCTGCTGCTGCAGGAGGGCAGCAAATTGGCTCCCGTCTGGTCTTCCTTGATAAATATTCATGTGCGTAACGCTCCGACACTGATCTCATTTACACTTCAGCCTTTTTGTTCTCCCAGAGCTGTGAAAAGGGGTCTTGCGTAAATGAGGAGCTGGTGTATTGACGGTTTTGTTTTGCTTGGCTTTGTTTAATAAAACGGTCTAAAAGGATGAAATCTGTTTGCTCCCATCTTCTTCGCCTGGTGCGTGATCCCGACGCTCGGCGGCTCGGCAGCTGGCCGGTGAGCGGAGCACGGGGAGCAGCACCGGGCTCTTTGTGCCGGCTGCTAATCGCCCGAGGCACGGCCTCCGAGGACGCGAGTTTAACAGCTCCCTCTCTATTAGCAAGTTCCATTTTCTGCCTCCATCACCAGCACCGTGCCCCTACACGGCCATACCGAGGCGCGGTTTGATTCGAGACGCGGACCGAGGAGGCAAACTGCCGGTGCAGTCTTCTTAAACACCGCTACCCTATGAGTGCTTAAGCTCTTAAGCCTGCCTGATTACCGCACGCAGGATGGATGAAGCTGTATTTTATGACTCCTTTGGGAGGGACGGAGACTCCTCACTATGTGAGAAGAGGGGCTGCCGAGCTGCTTGCAATAGCTGCTTGCAAAAGCAGGCGCAGAAAGCCGGCTGCCCTCGTACCACGCCAAGGCTGCCGGGTTTTGCTGCTGCCCGGCGGGGCAGAGGGCTTGTGCGCGGCTGCTCTCCTCCACGCCCGGCCATCGGCGTTGCCAAAATAACGCGCACCTTTTCACACACCTCTTTTTTTTTATCTCCTACAGGAGTTTTAGACGTGAAAGATTAGTAATAAATGTATTTACTGCATGATGCTTAGCTAATAAATGTTCTTACTGGTTAGAATAGGTAATTCAAAAAGTATAAACGAACCTCCCCGCCTACAGCTGCTGAGACACCTTATTCGTGGGTACAGCACTTACACTCCTTCCCTCCCCTCCTTCTCAAACCACTGTAACACACTCCAAACCCTGCTTCATGCCATGCTTCTCTGCCACCCTCTCTCTCCATAGCTCATCGGCAGCCGTCCATCCTCAGTGGCAACCCACGATCCCTCTGCCCCGTGGGGTCAGCCCACCAAGGGATGGCAGCACCTCAGGAGAAGAGGGGCAACCCCTGTGGTCTGGAGTCACCGAGTTCTTCTGCATTGCTGGTACCAGCAAAGGCTCACACTGCCACCTCTGTTCCTTGGTTCAGAGGAGGAGATGCTTCACCAGCACCACAGTCCCAGCACCCCAGCCAGGCCAGTCTGGTCTCCCTGAGGCCTGAGACTTGTTCATGGTGGCTCACCCAACCCTATGTGTCCACCTTGCAGGTCTCCCCAGCTGGATAAGTCTCCCATGGTGCCTTTTTGTCCTTTATAGCAGGAAGCAGCTCAGTTGACCTTCTGATGCCTCCTGTTAGCATGAGAAGAGGCGGTCCACCAGCCGGCCTTAAAGGGCGGAGGATTCAAATGTCTATTTTGGGTCAGATGATAATCTATGCCAGAACTCCCAGGCCTCTCTGTTGACTTGATGATCGGTTTCTACATCACTGTTTCTAGGTAAAATTAGGTCATCCTCTGAGGGAACTAAGGCCTATCTTTTGCAAGAATATCTCCTACCTACTTCCTCAAAGCCTTTCTGATAACAAAAGAGATGAAAATGTAGGCAAAATCTATTTTCCATCTATCTATAAATGGAAATGGTGATAGTATCAGACAAACAGGTGGCACATAAATCGATCACTATGTAAATTCTCCGGGAACGTCAAGCTGTGTTTTCCATGTTACAGGCAAACCTTGTGGTTGCATTTGCCTTCCCACTCTTTCTATGAAAGGAAGGCAACGTCAGTGCTATTTGGGCTTTCCCTGCTGTGTTAGATAATTCCAGTTTCTGTTTTCAGCAGTAAAACCACCCTGTTCTGGGTGGTACCATTGCCAGCACTTTGCACATCAGCTACTAAGAAAGATGCAAACATAGGCTCATTGCAGGGGGGTTGGAGTAGATGACCTTTAAAGGTCCCTTCCAACCCAAACCCTTCTATCATTCTATGATTTTATAGATCCACATGCAAAATACATACGTTACTGTGCAAGATGTAGAGGCACATACTGGGGTCACATATACATGAACTCACTAGGACCTACTGAGCCGCGTTGGACGTGGGCACATGGCTGAAGTGCCAGTCCCCGCTGATGGCTCCTGTTCAAGGCTGGCTTGTAAGCCCCAGGGGCCAGCACCCGCATTCGGTGCAGTGCACGGCTCGGCAGCTCCGGGCCTGGAGCCGGGGCTGTATGTGAACAGCTACCGCTTTCCCATCCCGCTGATTGCGCCAATGCTGCCGATCATCCTGCTCGCAACGCTGCCAGGCTGTGGGCTCTGCTCCACCAGCCGTGCCCCGGCTCCTTGCGACGGTGTGCCACCACCACGCCGCGCGGCTCTTCGTGCGCTGAAATCCAGGCTACGCAAATAAACGTACTGTCTGTGTGCGCATGACCATAGGCACAGCGTGTTTGCTTACTGCATTCTGTATATATACATAGAGAGCGAGTAGGTGCTGAGTCATGTGAATGCTAGAAGGTTTTCAGGGAAGGCAGGGAAGCAGGTTGCTCAAGCACCAGCCCTCTCAGCTTGCAGGCTGGGTACATCAGAGACTGCAGAGACTGCTGGAAGCCGGGCTGTGGCAGGATGCTTTTGATCTGCTGACAAAGGCCTGGAGCACATACAGTATTCTCACCACAGTAACTGCGTCTGCTTCCGTACAGCACTACAACCCTCTAGTGGAAACTCAACCCTATCGGCACGCCGGTGCTTCTGGCCATGGGATGAGCCATTCCTCCGAGGTTTGAAGTCTGATGGTGATGCAACAGCATCCACATTTCTGAACAGATGCATTGTTTATTATTGAATGCTATTTTTTATTATTCTGGCACATAGGGACCCCACTCCTGAAGGAAGACCACTATCCTATCCACCCCAAAGCAAGCGGTCCTGCTTAGCACAAGGTCCAAGTGAGCAAGTAATGTCTGAGTAGGATAAGAAATCTGTGTGCACTACACACGAGGGTTTCCTGCAGTATTTCCCAGATTCCCAGTTTCCCAGAACTTGCAAAATCAGCCTGTGCTGTATCAGCTCAGTCTAAGTCATGTCTATGCCAAGTTTCCCAATGAGTCTCTGAGGATTAGGAGAGTAGTTCTGCTGGCACAGGGCAAAGACTGGCCTTTGGCAGCTTCTTCAGCTCTCACCTGCTCTGAGATTACTTTCTTCTAGCAGAGCATCTGGTTTAACAGTCACAGAAACCCAGCGCCCTGTGTGCTGGTGTTGGCTGGGATAGAGTTAATTTTCTTCACAGTAGCTCGTATGGGGCTGTGTTTTGGATTTGTGCTGAAAAAAGTGTTGATAACCCAGGGAAGTTTTTGTTATTGCTGAGCAGTGCCTACACAGAGCCAAGGCCTTTTCTGCTTCTCACCCCACCCCACCAGCAAAGGGGCTGGGGGTGCACAAGCAGTTGGGAGGGGACACAGCTGGGACAGCTGACCCCAACTGACCACAGGAATATTCCATACCATATGATGTCATGCTCAGCACATGAAGCTGGGGGAAGAAGGAGGAAGGGGGGGACATTTGGAGTTATGACATCTGTCTTCCCAAGTACCCGTTATGTGTGACGGAGCCCTGCTGCCCCGGGGATGGCTGAACCCCTGCCTGCCCATGGGGAGCAGTGAATGGATTCCTTGTTTTGCTCTGCTTGCGTGCGCGGCTTTTGCTTTACATATTAAATTGTTTTTATCTCAACCCACGAGTTTTCTCACTTGTACCCTTCCGATTTTCTCCCCTGTCCCACCGTGGGGGAGTGAGTGAGCAGCTGCCTGGGGTTGAACCACGACACGCTGTCAGGGTGGGATGCTGCAAAGCATTGAGCATTGGCCCAAGTTTGTGGACTGCAGTGGGAGCAGGATTAGGCCTTGCAGGGAATGCTTGGAAATAGTCCACCCTCAATAAGTGAAAGGGCAGTACAGAATGAGAGTAGTGACAAAATCATTCCCTGGGTGGTTTTAAACTGGTCCCATGTCCCAGACAGAGTGAGCAGGGTGAGCATTCCCATGCGAAAGCCCCTCAGTGAGCTGCAGAGCCTGGCAGAGCCCTTGCAGAGGAACATGCTGACACTCGGGAAGGGGAAGGACCTTGAAGGCCATGACATCCCTTCAGAGCACTCGGGGGACATGTACAAGCTTCATAATGCCTTTGGGTAACGAAGAATGCCGTCCCTGGGGCCATTGGGGAGGGTGCAGGACAACTCCGCCGTGGCTCCTCTCAAGGCGGTTCCATGTCTCGAGGGATTAGGATGGAGAAGCAGCCTCTGCACTGCTCCCACACCAACAGGCTGTGGAGGAAGAGATGCTTTTAGCAACGCTGCTGTGAGTGCAAGGAAAACACATCCCGTGGGGCGGAACAGCTCGTGCTGGTGCCCAGCCTCTGCCCCACAGCGTGCCTGCCCCAGTGGAGGGAGGCTGTGGGCAGGAGGGCATCAGCACTGCTCCATCCATCCCGCCTGCCAGAGCATCTCGCTGCTCCCAGCCAGCACGCAGAGACACAAAAGCGAGCAAAAGTGAGATTCCTGCCCCAAAGGACAAACAGCCTCCACAGTGAGCTGTTTTTCCGCTTTAGAGAAAAAATAAGTATCTTTTCGATTTCAGCTGCGAGGATCTTCACGCTGCGAGATGATTTCATCAGACAGATGAGCTCCCAGGGCTTTGTGCTGGCTCGGATGCCGTCCGCTGGGTGCTTCCCTCTCGGCCCCGGGGACGGGAACCAGACACCGACGAGCCAGCCATGATGTGGGGCGCGGAGAGCCATCGGGGTGTGTTTTTCACCTAAAAAAATAAAAGGTGTGATGGCGCAGCCGTGGAGTTAAGCTTGCGGTTACGGCAGTGCCGTTTCGGGCACGTGGGAACTGGCAGGGACCGCTTGCACGCCGTGGCCTCTTGCAAGGCTGGGGATGCGTCGGGAGGCTCAGGAGAGGGGCTGCCGCCTGCTGCGCTGCTGTTTGCCACCACTCGTACAGCCATACGGCGGATTTCTCTTTCCTGTGTTTTCCCAGGAGAGTGCCACCACCACCTTCATCCCCAGACAACATTTTCTGTGCTTTTTGGCACAGCACTTCAGAGGGGGACAGTCTGACCCAGCAAGAGCCCGCTCCGTGCTCTGGGGTTAAGCAGAGCAGCAGGATGTCTCCTGGCAAACTGCTTCACGCTTTTCGTTTGTGCTGCGGAGAAGGAATTTCTTTTCAAAAGACAGCACCAGTCTGCCCACTGCCCTCAGCAGACGGGAGGGGACAGGGCACGTCCCTGCCCACAGCTGTGGGGCCACGGTCCTGCCACCGGCCATGTCTCTGTGCTCTCCCACCTCCATGGGGAATACGTCCTCTTGCTGGTGTGCAGATTTACTTCCTTCTCTCAGACTAGACAGCTTTAGCCATAAACCAAAGCAGGCTGTCATTTGTTAAAGTTTAAGTTACAGCTCAGTCCCGAGCCATACTTAACAGTACCGTGGTTTCTTGGAGCGTATCTCACTCCACGTGCCTTCAGCAGAGGTAGTGATGAAGAGCAGAAAATAATATTTTTCATGGCATAACCCCACTGTTCAGCCCAGCTTTGGCCTCATTCTCCAAATCCCATGTGCCCTCTCTCCCTGCTCCCATCAGGCTTCCCAAGCATCCCCTTCAGTGCCAGCCCCACTCGTTCATCCCTCTCCATCTTTGTTGTCCCCTCCACATCCCTCTGTCCGGTCAATACGCCTGTTGGCAGAGCTGCCTGGTGAGCCAGCACAGGGAGCTGATCTGGCTGAAAACCACCTTTTTTTTCCCCTATTCTTGGCTTGTGTTTAACCCATCTCAGCTCCCTGATCCCCATTGCCGCAGGTGGGGACCCCAACAGAAATACATATGGAGATTGTTGGGTTTCCCCTCTGCGCGGTGTAAATGCTGTGCTGATGTATTGGTCTTGAGGCACACCTGTGCGGGTGAGGTTTCCCTCCCCTAATTCACCCCAAGTTGTCACAGAACCACCCAGAGGCCAACCCCCTCCTTCTCTCACCCGATACTGTCTGTAGGTCTGACATGGCATCCCATGCAGCCGAGAAAACATGACCGTACCTGGATTCTGCCAAGTTTGCAACCTCTGCCGCAGATCTCTGACAGCACAGACCCTACCCATGACATACTAGTGACACAGCTCACAAATGGAAAATAGCAGGAGGAAACTCCACGCATGTTATGGGGACCAAAACCACGCCAGTCATTGCTTGTCCCACCCAGTGTTGGTTTGATGGCTCCTGTATTTCAGAAAAGTACTTTCATTTCCCAAACAGGGGCTTAAGTTAGTAATCTTTTTTTTTTTTTTTGACTGAGGTAGGAGGATGTAACCCTTCTGACAGGGCTTCACTGGTGGCAGCACAGTCTTGGCTGAAATTTGAAGAGGTTGCTAGTAAGACATCAGCTCCGGCTTCCTGGCAAAAGTCAGATGAACTTTTCCTGTTCACACACCAACCACACTGCCTTGGAAACAGTCTTTTATGAAAAGGGAGAAATGAAAAGCAGAAAGGTGGATAAACAGTGATACAGCCCTATCCTTTCCCAGCCCAGACTCCCTGGTGAGGTGCCCTGGGCCAGCTGCCGCGAGATGCCAGCAAGTCTCCATCCCACCGGAGCCACCGTTTCCCTGCGGGACTGCACGCACCTCCCTGAGCTTGGCATTTCTCGGATGCTCCAGGCTTACCACGCTTGCACCTCTGCTGTACCCAGCTCCAGTATTTCACTGTAAAACACATTTGCAAGAGACTTTGCTGGCCTTCAAGGTGTTGAGTGTCCTGCATCACCTCCCACTCTGCGGTGGGCTGCTCCAGCGGGCTGGATCACCCCTCGCCTCCCTTCCCTCCGCGCCCCCAGATCCCCTGTGGCATATTCTGGTTTTCCCCCCATGCTGCGTGGCCTGAGGAGCTGCCAGCCGGCAGCGTGTTCAACATCCTAATTTGAAACAGCAGGACCCCACCAGCGCTGCGTTCCCAGCACTCATCGGGCGCAGGGTGCGACGTGCCGGCTGTTTGCCCACTGTGGGATGTGGACACGCTCGTCCGCGTGGCCGTGGGCAGGCTGGACCCAGTGACAGCTGCGTGACGCGCAGGGCTGCTCCGGGTTAACCTTTTGCACCACTGAGTGGGCGTGAGGGGATCTGGTCGGGTCTCCCACGTGCTGCCACCATGCAAGTAATGAGTGGTGAGTGAAGGTCGAGACATGAGGTTGCACATCGCGTGGCAAGGCTGCGGTTTCACACGCCATTAGATAGCTTGCAGGCACGGGAAGGAGACGGTTCGTAACTCCCTGTGCTTTTCCCAACCCTTGCTTTCCCAGTCCTGGTCTTGGTGTCTCATCCACATCTTTGCTTCAGCTACAGCACTCAGCAGATCTTTTCCCTGAGTCACTCCACCCCCTGAAATTGCAGAAGACCACCCATTCCTGTGGGTTACAGAGGTCTGCAGAAAGAGTCTGAGAGGCCAGAGCTGCTGCAAGGTTAATTGCAGGGTGGGAAGGGAAGGCCCTTGCTTTCCCAGTCCTGGTCTTGGTGTCTCATCCACATCTTTGCTTCAGCTACAGCACTCAGCAGATCTTTTCCCTGAGTCACTCCACCCCCTGAAATTGCAGAAGACCACCCATTCCTGTGGGTTACAGAGGTCTGCAGAAAGAGTCTGAGAGGCCAGAGCTGCTGCAAGGTTAATTGCAGGGTGGGAAGGGAAGGGTGGGCCCAGCCTCTGCCTGTGGCTGTGATTTGTGCTCGGCTCGGTGTAGCTGAGGTTGCACTTGGATGATGCCTGGGTAGTTAAGGTGTTGGTCTTGAGGTCAGTGGAGTCATCCCATGCAGGTTCAAACGCTGCTTTTAAATGCAGCCAGAAATCATAGGAGGCTTGGGGAGTATCACTGTGTTTGCCCTGTGCTTACACCCGTTCACAGGGATCTGCTCTCAGCCACCATCAGAGGCAGGGTCATGTCGACAAGAATTTTTGGGTTGACTCAGTACAACTGATCTTACGTTTTGATAAATTTCTGCTCTCAGTTAATTTTGAAAAGTGCACTGTGCCTCTCCACCAAGGCGAGGGGAACAGAGAGGTGATGCATGCTGCAAATCAATTAAGAGACACCCTGCCAAATCTGTTCCTTTGTCAAATGATTCAGCAAATGACTACGGGATGGTACAAGTGGGTTTTATTAGTATAGCATGAAAAATTCAGCACTGTAAATGAAAGAAAGATGAGTCCACAGGCACTCAAGACTGTAGCTGGGCAGGGCTTGTTCTTGCTGTCCACCAGCAGATGACCATCAGTCACACATAAACCCCAAGCCTGGATGGCACCAACCTGTTCCAGGCTTGCAGTGGAGAAGTGGCTTCCTCCTAACATTTCCCAGGGAAGGAGACCTCTCTGCTGGCCCGGGGCACAACGTAGTCCTTGTGCAGGAGCTCTGAAGAGCCGTGGCCCCAAGGGCAGTAACAGCGTTGAGGGGGTGTGAACAGTCTCCTTGTGGCTTGGGTGAGGAGATAGACCCTGGAGCCCGTGGTGACACCCAGCAGCACCCCGCCGAGTGAGCATCCCACTGGCATCCCCAACCCACCTGGGGAAGCTCACACAAGCAAAACCTGCCCTGGCCTCCTGTGTTGCTATCTCTTGAAAGCAACATGGGGCAAAACATCTGGGATGCAGCTTGCCATGACCTGAATCACCCTGCTGTCTGCGGGCAAAGGCTGACATCTCGCAGCAACTGTCCTGTCATCAATCCATCTTCCATACCACAGAAAGGTGATCCCACACAGGCAAACACCACCACTCCCATCCTGAGGTCCCTCCACTGCTGCCGCATGTCACTGCTGGTGCTCGGCGCCCTTTTCCTGAACCTAGACCCCATGAGACATGGTGCTTCCCCTCCAAATCGTTGTTACCAATAAGAAATTTGGCAGTGCAGCCAGTGGCAGCAGCTTTGCTCTGAGTCTGTTGTGTTACACGGCGGCTGGAGTGAGTCGGAAGCCAAGTTGTGTCTTGCAGGACTGGTGGCACACGCCAGCCACACTGCTGGACCCACTGCGGCTTGCACAGGACACTCAGCGGGTGGTGGGGGCGGCCGGCTGGAGCCCTCGTTTATGGAAGAATTGACACCCTGGGACTGACGTTCTACCTTCACCCAGGGGTTTTTCATATGAGTATGGCATGAGCAGCCCTGGAGGGAGCCGTGCAGAAGGCGTGAAAGACAGCGTGCATGCACCCTGCAGTGCCAGCCAAAGCGCCTGAAGCCTGTGCCATTACACCCACTGCATCCCGTGCTTGGCCTCCTTCAGCGAAAACGCCACCGAATACAGACTCAGGCCAGACCTAGATCAGATGTACGCCTCCAGAAGAGCCAGCAAAAATACAGTGCCAGCAGCTGTGAAAGTGTGGTTCAGGGCAACATTTGGCAGGATGCTTAGTGCTTCCCTCTCTCCCTTCTGGGCTGAGAAAACAGTGGGTGACGCAGCAATCGTCTCTTCAGCGCAGCCTGTGTTGCAGCTCCTTGTTTCGTAGGGGAGGTGTAGCAAGCCTAGGAAGGCTACGCATCCCAGGAAGCATCTTTACGTGGACGGCTTCTGAAACCTGGTTCAAATCAAGGGCCTTGGCAAGTGTCAGTTGGACAAGGTTTCAGAAAAGTTTAATTCCCAACATGGGCAGTGTTCTTTGCTGTTGCTGTCTAGGGTTTTCTAACCCAGAAGGCAAATGCTAATTGTTTTTTTCCTATGCTTGACTACTGTAATATGTTTTACACTAACAAGGAATCTAAAGTTCATTACTGGTCCAGTTTCTTGGTCTTTCATTATAAACCACAGTAGAAATTTGTGGGAGGTATGCTTAGGATATCCCTACCATAAGTGTAGGTGTAGCCTACCATAATCCCTACCATGTATCCCTACCATAAGTCTTGGTGTAGCCCTGTGGGAACTATGCAAGGTTGCATAACTCATTCTTTGTATTCACCATCTATGGGCGTAAAGCTAAAATTATGGCATATATCCACAGTTCTTGCACTGGTACCCTGCTCGTTATGCCAGGAGACCCTACTGATTACATTATGGAGTTTATTACTTTACCATTGGCAAATGTCTAGTGACACTGAGATTTTGGGTACAGGAGCCTTGCAGGATTAGGTGTGCCTTGGGTGGATGGTGCAGAGAGCTCTGAAACAGAGCCTGTGCCAGCTTCTAGCTAGTGGCTGGGAGGGAAACAGAGCTGTGTCCCCTGCTCCTGAGGACCTGTCACCGTCCTGTGTCTCAAACACTGTCCCCTTGGGGCTGGGGTAGGATAAGCTGAGCCTGGCTAACTCACATGCTCCTCTTCTGCCTCAGCACATATTATATCACTTAGACCAACGTTCTTCCAACAGGTCTCAGGATTTAGTGCAGTTCATATTTGATCAGGCAGTTCCCCAAGGAACCATTTGAATAGCAGAGGATATGAGTACAGATTATGAAGGGACCACCTGGGTCATTAAACCCAGTCCCCTGTTGTCCCTGGCAACCATATAATAGACATTTAATCCAAAAAGGCCCAACTACCTCCATTCTTCCTCCCCTGTGCGGCCAGAGCCTGTAACATGATATTAAAGCCGTCACTGAAAGCACATTTCTTGCTGCAAAAAGGCAAAGCTCCCAGAAAATGGAATTTCTCTGGTGTCTTTGGCCATAATATATTGATAGGAATAACACAGTTTCTAGCAATAGCATTTCACACAGAGACAGACTTGGCATTTCCCCAAAAGCTTTCTCAGCCATTTTAGAGATTTATAACTAATAATTGCATAGCTGGATAAATAATTAGACTCTGAGGTTTTGTCTTAGCTTTTTCCTTATAAATAAAGCCCTTATTCACAAGCTATATTAAAACACCTGTCAGTAGTATAATGTGCATTTCATGTTGGTGACTTGATTATTTCCTGCCTGGGTACATTGATTTTATTTCCATTATCTGTACTCTTTTATTTATCATAGAATCATAGAATAGTTTGGGTTGGAAGGGACCTTTAAAGGTCATCTAGTCCAACACCCCTGCAGTGAGTAGGGACATCTTCAACTAGAGCAGGTTGCTCAGAGCCCTGTCCAACCTGACCTTGAATGTTGCCAGGGACAGGGCATCTACCATCTCTCTGGGCAACCTGTGCCAGTGGTTCACCACCCTCATTGTAAAAGATTTCTTCCTTACATCCAATCTACCCTGACGCAGCTGCAGGACCCTGCACTTGGCCTTGTTGAACCTCATGAGGTTCACATGGGCCCATTCCTCAAGCTTGTCCAGGTCCCTCTGGAAGGCATCCCGTCTTTCATGTAATTATCAGGCCTTTCATCAAGTCTTTCACCAGAAATACATCTATTTTGTGTGTATAGGTGTATATGTCCCTCCTCATTGCAGGGGGGTTAGACTAGATGACCTTTAAAGGTCCCTTCCAACCCAAACTATTCTATGATTATATATCACTATATTGGAGATGATTCACATACACAAACACACATGCACAAAGGGTTACAGAGAAGTGGGTCAGCACAAGGCAGAAACCCATCACAAAATGACAGAGCCATCCTAAATTGCCTCTGGTTGCCCTGAATGAATGCTGAGATACGGCAGAGCTCAGGCAAAGCTATAGAAGACCATGTTGTCCCACTGAAGGAGCACTCTGAAGGAAGAACAAGTGATTCCCGACAACAAACTCAAACCCTGCAGAGAAACTGTTGGTTAATGTCTAGAAATAGCTTCAGAAGGTCCTTCTAGAAAGGGGAAGATTAAGAAGGCAGAAAGAGCTATTGCAGCGCTGAGCTCTCACCGGACCTGGTGTTAGCAGGTATGTTTTAAGCATCTAAGAAAGCAAGGGATAAAGAAAACAGAAAGAGTAGCATTAGCAATATATTTGCCTCTCAGAAATGTACACTGCTCCTATTTCATTCTTGGTGTGCCCAGAAGTTGTGCAACTACTTAGATTCAAGGACAGGAAAATGGAGATCAGGTTAGATTTATAAAAGGACAGGCAACCTCAGCACTGGGAATAGATGAGCACATCCTCTTTGTCAGCTAGAGGCAGATTTATGGGAGGGAAGACGTGGGAGGCAAACAGGGCTGTTGCTAACCCCCACCCCGTCACTGCTGCCTGGTGTCGCATCTGCTGTGCATCAAGTCGGTGGGGCTCTGCTACTCCTCCTCACTACCACAGCCGTACCTGGCCCCATTTTAATTTCCCCCACTGTCAGTCCCATGTGCATCTTTGTCCCCTCTCCCTGTTTCACTCTTCTCCAGAGTTAGACGAAGTCTCTCTTCCAATTTAAGGAATACAGTTTGCCGTCCACAGGAATTAACATCTCCTTGGGGATGTGCTGGGAGGGACCAAGCAAGGCAAAAGCTGTCCAGGAGCAGACAGACTCTTACGTAAACAGAAATGTAAACTCAGAAGACTCAGAAGATCCCAAATGCTGTGTTTTCTCTTGCACTTGATTCTCTTCCCACTTTTTGCCAGCCAGGTGCTGTTGTCAGCTAAAGCTGACAGAGCTGCAGCAAGTGGGGCAGGGAAGATCTGCGACCATTACTGAATCACATGGCAAAGACTGGGTATGTCCAGCATGGACCTGAGTCCACCCAACCTCATTAGTGAAAACTGGTCTCACTTTTGTGTCAACCAACTTGATTTCATGGTTGTGTTGGGACACAAGAGCACTGTATTTCACAGAATAATTAAGGTTTGAAAAGACCTT
>NW_010511120.1:0-1337 GCF_000687285.1 Phaethon lepturus | reverse complement strand
CCAACCTTAATGATTCTGTGATTCTTTCTTACCCCCCCAGTTCAACCCTTGTAGCACACACAGGTCGCCAGAGCTTCCTGAAAGAGGCTGGAGAGCAAAGGCTGCTTCCTCCGTCCCACGCTCCGAGCAGAGACCATTCACCTGCTGTCCTTGATGTCGGAAGGACGGAGTTAAAAAAAACCTTGCAGGTAAAAACTTTTAGGCTGACTAAGCATATAATGAACAGGTGTGAAACCAGGATAACAAAAATGGAAGGCCCCTAAGATTAAAGGACGGAATGACCTCGAAGGTTCATATAACCAGAAACAAGACACAGTAATTAAGAGCAATATCTGAAGACGGTAAAATTCTGTCAACCCTTGCAGATAACGCCTCGTTATAGCTTCTTTACATAAACCAGAGACAGATCAAAAATACAAGGTGTCCACTACATAACCTATGGTGATTTTAATACTAAAAAACACACCTCTAGGAGAAGATTTTAGATGCAAAGATCGGTCCACCTTAGTATAATGAGCAAACTGAAATTAGGACATGTGCAGATGAACTTTTGTGTAAGTGACCAATCAACTATTTCTTCTTTTTTGTCATTTTGTATAAAAGACCCTGTGTGCTCCTAAGAGGTGTGCTGGCCGGTTTTAAATGCCTAGCACCCCACTCTGCAGACTGGCAATAAAGACAAATATCTCGACTCAGTGTGTTGATGGGCCTTTTGCACATCCGGTGAAATAACCCTAATTTAGGGACAATACCCTAAAACTCCTTCTTTCCTTCCCTGGCATCTCTCAAGGGATGGGAAAACACATGAAATACGAGGCAAAAGACAAACAAGATCCCTGCTCCACGCTGAGCCCCAGCTCCCAGCCCCAGAGCTTACCGCAAGGTGAGGTCCATCTCGCTCCGGCGCTCGGCAGCTCCCAGGCTGGTGTAAACCCAGCCTAAACCCTCTATATAGGCTCCGGTCTCTCAGGTGGGTGGCTGCTTCCTGTTGACAAGAGCAGCACGGATGGCTTCTGCATTCCTGGAAATCAGGCCATTGCCGGCAACAGTGTGAAAATGAAACCTGGCAGATGCTGCCTGCGCTGGAGCTGAGCCAGGCAGCTCAGAAAGCAGCAGCAGCCCCAGGCACTCACAGAACGGGCTCCCAAATCGTGTCCTGGGCTCTGCACAGGGGTCCCGGTGCACCCGGCCAGCGCCAGTGGGCTGCTGGCAAAGCTGCTGCCTGCAGTCGGGGCGAAAGGCAGCATGGGCAGTGCTTGGGGGTCTTGGCTGGAAACCTCCCCAACCTGCTCCTCTTACCCCCAAGTCACAGACTCACAGCAGGGTTTGGGTGGGAA
>NW_010511119.1:7371-9666 GCF_000687285.1 Phaethon lepturus | reverse complement strand
GAACACTGCTTGTTGTGCCACTTCTTTTGGCATAAGAAAGAGCAAATAAGCATTAACACAAAATACTAAGCAACATTTTTGGTAATGGAAAAAACAGGAAGAAAAGCAGAGGTGACAGGACGCTAGCAGTGAGCTAAATAATTTGGATTTGTGAATTCTGGAACTCAGTTCTGTGTCTAAATTAGTCTATAGTTATTTTAGAAGCATAGTAAAATATTTCTAAATAAAAATACATGTATTTCATGTAGCTCAACAGCATAAATGATCACTAATCTGTAGTTTCATAAACCATTACAATATATTGCAGATATTTCTGCAAACAGGTGTGTCAAAGTTTGAAAACCTCTCAGGTTTCTTATTTCAGCCTTTTCCAATCTTCCTGTTAATATTTAGCTTTCAGTGTACAAATAAATATTTCTAAATTTTAATATCATTAACTAGAAAATAGATCAGCATATTGAAAATGAAAGCTTTCTTGTTTGTCTTTTTTTTTTGGTTCCAACTTCGCTAAATGTGATTCTCATTTTGCACAATGCCAAACATTTCTGTGTTGGCTGATCATGACCCATCTGCATTATGTAACTGTCAAAAGCCTGTCTTGGCCTTGGATCATGTTGAAAGCAACGATTGTACAGAGGGTCACTTGCCATTTTTATGTAATTGTCCAGAGAATGTCCTAGTTCACATTTAAATGACTCTATGATACAAAATTTCTCCCAGCATTCAATCTGGCTTTTGTCTTGCTCTGAATAGATCCCATTAAAAAGCAGAAATGTATGAATAGAGAGATACCCCACTGGCTGCTTCAACCCACTAGAAGCTGTAACACGGTTCTGAATAAACAATACATATACATATATGAAGAGGAAGCTAAAATGAAAAAGTTTGGCGTGAAAAATAACATTTATATTTGGACAGGCCGGGCTGGTGTGGCCAAATCAGTTCTGCAACACCTATTCCTGAGCAAACTGCCATGATTCTATGATACCTTTACTGTTCCTCGTCCCTGGAACCTGGGTTGTTTGCTCTCTACTACGGCCTTAAACAGGGCACAGCAGGCTATGAGCAGTCATTACTCTTTGGTACTGCGGACACTAGCTGAGGGTGTCCGGGTGACACCGGCACTTTCAAACCGTGCTGAGGAGCCAGAGGAGCTGGGGAGCCAATTCTGCAGTTCAGGCAAGGTGCTGCAGCACGCCGCCCTCATCAGCCCTCACAGCACGGCGACACAAAGAGTTTTTCTTGCGTGGCCCTGTCAGCTCAGAAATTGTCATGCCCGCGGCACAGTGTGGGCATGCCCTGTGTAGAACCAGTTCGCTGTCAGTGCTGGTCACGGTGTCCTTTGTCTCTGTCACCTCCAGGGTCAAGTCACATATTCGTATCCATGTCCACCCACCAATGCCGCAACCTGTTCTCTCCCCGGTTCTCGGTTGTCATATTTATCCGTTACATATATTATCCTGTTTAGATGTCAGATGAGAGACAGAAGAGTCGGACTACTCTGCACAACAACAGAACTACGAAGGTGATTTTTTGAGGCCAACACCAGCTTCTCTTTCCTGCCAGTCACCAAGATCTGAAACTTCAGTAAGTAAGAATAAAAATTCATCAGCCAGGTCCATGAAAGGCTTGGTAAAGCTGGTAGATAGAGCTGTACCGCATACTTCGGTGCCCGTACTTCTCTTTTCCAATGGCTTTTAGGCGATTTTTAACGTAAACCAGGCTCTGAACTGTGACTGTAAGGCCTAGCAGCCATTAGGCTAGCAATGAGCTAAAAAGGAGTTCAAAGGAACACAAAAGTCGCCAGGTATCTCCACCGCGTTTCGTAACGAGTTGAGAGGTTCCTTTTATCCGAATTACAGAATTCTGTGCCACAGCTATCCGTGACAAGCCACTCAGCGCTAGTTTAACTAAGGGACAATCACGCTGCTTTGGGATCTTCCGCAAGATGACACTGAGGCAATCTGTAATGTCTAATTAGAAGAGATTTGCTACAGTTCATTCCTAAATTACTTTATCATAGGTATACTGACATTAAGGAAGTATAAAAAGGGGATTGTCGAGTTTGACCTCCCCTCCATCACTGACCCGTGCGTTGTGTAGCTGTCACTGAAGAGAGGGCGTCTCAGCGGCCTCCCCAGTGCACTGCCGGCCGCGCGGCCACTGCTCTGGCCCTGCGCCTTGGTCTCGGCAGCACAGAGGTGTGCGACGCCTTCTGCAGAGACCGGCCGCGCCGCCGCGGGACACGGCGCGGCCAGCTCCTGCTGCGGCTGGTCAACCCCCTCCTCCTTCCCT
>NW_010511119.1:0-7314 GCF_000687285.1 Phaethon lepturus | reverse complement strand
CCAGCTCCTGCTGCGGCTGCTCACGCTCCTCATCCTTCCTACTCCAGAATTCTCCCCGGGCCTTTTCAGGATGATTTACACATTGATTGCAGACTTTCGACTTCCTTTTTTTGGTGAGTCCGCACAAGCTCTGGAAGTAGTATTTCAATATTGGTCTCATAAAACTTCAAGAAGAGGTAAAATTGCCTCTTATATTCTTTATTTAACTATACAAACATCTTTCTCCCCACCAGAGTACAACATTACAACCATTCTAGGTCACTCTGTGTAACTGCCTTAGCTTCATCATTACTTAAAGTTTTGCTGGCCCGTGTGCCATGTACAAGTTCTATCAGCTATGGTATGATAATTAATTCAAAGTTATGAAGCGCAGTGTTGAACAGAACAGAAATGAGTCCTGTTTCCTGCAGAACTCTTCTACAGATCCCATCCATCGGTGAAAATCTGGACGTAATATTTACATTACATTACACAAAAATACTTATCTATATATAGATACAAAATTTTATATCCATTTAAAATATCTGCCAGCTCACTGCTCTCAAATATCTCTGAGGTCTGAATCATGGATAAAGCATATTGCTTCATTTTCAATCTGAATGTCATGGAATACGTAGTCAAAAACCTTGCAGGATTTCATAAAAAAAATTAAAATATTTATTTTCGGAAAATATATTCAATAAAATGTTGATTGGAATGGATTTTATTCCTACCTTTTAATTCATAAGGAAGTGAATTGTGTATCTGTTTTCTGTTATGTTGACACAGGCTGACCAGCCCATTGTAGCAGGGGATATCTCAGCAGCACTATTTCAATGTTAATATTGTATTTATTTTTCATAATATTTCTATACGTATCATCCCATTGCTACTTTGTAAAGGATAGTATAATAACATCAGATCTGGTTTTGTAGGAACAGAATCTTGTAGAAACCTACTGTTTATACATTAATTGAACATATCAGAATATCTCCTGAAACGAAAAAGCACAATATAGCCCAAACTCATGCCAACTTTCCTAGTAAAAACAAGGGTTGTGATGGGACTTTTACTTTGTTCCAATATGCAAAGGAAGCGTAGATCAGTGAGAGAAAAGGATTATTTAAGATGAACAAAACCTACTAAATGGGTCAATTTAGAACTTATGAGAATGTTATAAGGTTTTCAGTTTTTTTTGTCTGTGGTTTGGTTTTTTGGTTGGCCAGTTGTTTTGTTTTTGTAAAAATGCAGTTTGTGGATTCCAAACCATTTTGCTCACTACCTATCTGGTTTCAGTCTAAGACCCAATTCTGGGGGAAAACCAGCCATTGCTGGCAGGTCTGCTCTGAAAGCAGAGCCTCAGGCTCCAGCCCACCCATGGGAGACGGAGGGACTGCTGTGGGAAGTGGACACGTGTGAACTGCAGCTACCCGTTGACATAACAATTATTATCCATCAGCAAAGGAGCTGCTAAGAATTGTAACGCATTCTCTACGGGCAACTTTCGGTGGGCAGCGAGCCCTGCAAGCCTTGAGTTTTCCGGGGATAAGCAGCACTGCGAGCCCCTCTGCCCAGCGAGTGCCTGTCCACAGTCCACCAGCCTCGCTGCACCCGTGGGGAGCGCAGCTCAAGTCGCACCAGAGAGCACGCTACCATGAGGGCACTTAAACCATCGCCACATCCTCCTTTTGGTCAAGGCTCTCTGCCCTGCAGATAATGACCCACTCTGCGTGCCAGCGCGTAGCTGCTTCTACGCCCGTGCGTGATCGGCTGCCGACTACTCGCGCGCTGCTCCGGCTGGAGCTCACCGCTTCTCCGGACTTCACAGCTTGCCTCTGCCCTCTGAGCCTAGCTGTAGTACTTTGCTTTCTGTAGAGTGCCCTAGATCTTTTTCTGATCCCAATGCTTGTTTGCAACGGGGTCCTACCAATTTAGGGGATAGTTTGATTCCTGACTCTCTTGATTCTAATTCCATTTTCAGCTTTTTTAACCAGCGAAGTATCTTGTGGACCACTTTGCACTGCTGACCTGGATGGCCTGACCTTGGACTGACTTTCTGGTAATCATTAGGGCAATGGTCATTCTGCAGACAGCATTAGCATTCTGCAGTAACAAACAGTACTCAGTCTTTCCTGTTTAAATTCCTGATAGCCCTTTCTCATCTAAAAACATTTCCTGTTTTTGTTCCCTTAGACAGTTTTATCAATACATAGTTTTCTTAATCCCGGTTCCTCAAATTCTTGCAGCAAAGGCTCACAACTCAGTTTTATAGTTCTTCTTCAGTTAGGGAAATATCTGGATCTTCCAAATGTCTCTCATGAGACAAGCTGAAAACAGCAACTACTTTCTCGGGAATAAAGCCTAGATATACAAGCCAAAACTCAACATGACGGAATAAACTGTGTAGAATAGTTTACCAGATTATTCCATCAGATGATTTTGTGACAGATGAGGAAGAATTACTTCTGCATACTGGAGAAAAGAAGAAACTGTTTTGTTAAGCAAGAACTTTGCTTCTGGATTCTTTTACTGCTTTCTTACACACTGTGGAATCCCAGGTTACAACCACATCTTATGGATATCAATGACAGCGTTCTTCTTTCCTTACAGTGGATCTAGGATTTGGTATTAATAATGTTGACAGTTTTCACATAATATATATTATTTCTATTGCTGACCATAATGATTTTAAGACAAATTATTACTGCAAATATTTTCTTGTTATTTTACAAATAGATTTTATGCCTGTTTCAACATTGCATTTTTATAAAAAACATTGTGTTACTTGATTTTATTCTGTTAACGCAATTGATTCTGCAAACTTTATTAATGAAAAAAGAAATCTTCTGTCAGAATCCTCCTCTGGTACATGTGATTTTTTTTATTTTTTATGAGATTTAAACAGCTTAACAGAATGCTCCAAGGCAGAACTTCTTAGCTTTCACAGGGAAAATTATATTCAAAATGTAATTTATAATACCAGGCACCATTAGGCTTAATCTATTATTCAGCTAAACACCATAATAGTATTCAATTCACAATGAAAATTAAAAATTAATAACTTTCCAACTATTGATTTTCTGTATTCCGCAAAGATACTGAGAAAAGTGAACTAGTCTATCTGAAAAAAAAAAAAAAACAACAGACCATTATTATTACAAGCTTTAAGGATACTGAACATGTAAACAAACAATAGAATGAATAACATTATCCAGGCAACTTGGACTAATTTGATATTTATGTAAAAGTGAAGCAAATGCCAAGGCAAACAAAGGAGCACTGAAATATAACCAGCTACGGGCTGGGTTTACTTGTTCCCATTCAGAAGATGAAGGAAGACGCATCAGAAACCGCTGTTTCCTGTAACAAGGCTAATATCTGTTTTGCTCTGAGTAATTATTCATTTCATATAAATCAACAAAATACAACCCATCTTGCCACCACATTAGAGAATATCCTGCATATTTACCCCCATCTCTGTCATGACAGGAAATGTTCTGCTTTTTTTAGGCAATCAAAGGAGAAACTTAAATGAGAAAATTACTCAGTCCACAGAGACACAAAATTTTGAATGGAAATGGAAATTAATTTAGATGTTATAATTTCAAGGCCTAAACTATGAGTATATCTTTACTCCCAAATCATTTAGGAGCATATTTTAGACAAGAAGTTATGACTTTCTTCACTTAGCCAGTAAAAACAATGTTTTTGCAACACAGGAAGCATCAGCATAATCTGTATAACTACATAAGACTTAATTTTGAAAGACTGAGCATTCTGGCTGTAGATCAGGAGTGCACTTAGACACATGCATAACGTGAAGTACTTGAGTAGTTACAAAAGAGAAACTCTGGCTGTACTGAACTACAGTAACAGTAAAGTAATAGTAATGGTAGCATTTCCATTGACTTCAGTGTAGCCAGGATTTGAACCATGAACTTTGTTGCTACTAATAAACTGCTTAAAACTAAGGTTTGTTGGTAGAGATGATATCTTTTATTTAGATCAGCTGTAGCTGAGGATAAAAGACAAGCTTTAGGGCACACAAGCCCATCTTCAGAAGCAGCAGTGTTCAAAGCTAAGTACAAGCTAAGAGTAAAAGCAAGCATAGATGTAAATACAACTCTGGATTGAATCTGGAACCTTGTATAACTGAGAAGGAACAGGAACATTTTGTAGACTCAGCATACATGTAAACATAAAACCATGGCAAAGGCCTTCCTTCAGACCTGCTTCACGTTGCTGCTCAGTAACAATCACTGAAAGGAGACAGGCAGTTTTATGACTGTTTCTTCTCCATCTTCTGTAATCAAGAGAATCCTATAGAGTCATAGTAATAGAATCCCAAGGTCTAGAGTTAGACTTCATTTCATCATACCTGGAGAAGAGAAGGGCAAACCCACTTTGATAAGTATTTCAAAGTTATTTTACTTGGTATTTATTGACCAGTACTCACAGTTATGCAACATTCTAAAATGGAAAGGCGACTGCCATAACCCACACGTAACTGCTTGCAAAAATGAAAAGGACTGCTTATTAAAAAAATATTTTTCATTTGCATGTAAATATCATATACCTTTCATTTTCAAGGAAACAAATAATATTTATTGGATAACATGGTCACAGTATACTCCATTCAATCAATAGACTTTACCTGAAATTTATTTTAAATGTGCAATTATTGAAAAAGTCTCTGAATCTCCGTAAGTAATTAGTCCTATTCTTTGGTTTGTTGATATCCTTTGTCACAAGAATGGTTGCTGGATTTGTAGTATATAAAACCTTGTATTAATACATTATAGAATCTATTTATCACAATAAGTAATGTTCATATGTAATTTTCAAATGCAGTAAAAGAAAACAGACTATTCAAGCTACCTACTCGTAACACTGCCTTTCAGAATACATGTGAAGACACTAGATACGACAGCCAAAAAGCTGTCGTATTTTCTTATAGTTATTCTGTGCTTATGTGAGAGAAAAATTGAACAGTCCTGAAGTAATTTTCCTGAATATCTCATTTCGTATAACATCTTACATTGTTGTTTCACTCACTATACTTTTACAGATCTTGAATAGAGATGTTTATTTTAAATCCATTTGAAAAGACATCAACTTATGATGACCTCACATCATAAGAATAAACATTATACTGATCGATATTTTTGCATAAACACTGATGTTTACTTCCTACTATTCAAAATTGAAAGTCACCACAAAAAAGATTTACTAAAGCTCCACAAATAGAATGATAGTCACTCTATAATTTTTTGCTGATGTGACAATTATACATGAATATACATATTCATGCATCCGATTTTTACTCACATGCAATAACAAACACAACACTTCACAGTGCTCTTTCACACTTACTGTGAAAGAATTTCAATTTATCCGTACCTACAAAGGAACAAAGAATAATATAACTTCCCAGACCACATCACAGAGAAGTGAGTGTTTCATAATATTATGTATTTACCTGATTTTTTTGTGGTTTATTTTATATATAATTTATTTATGCTATGACTAAAGGCGTTATGTTCTGAATTTTTACAGGATTAGTGGGCATGATGATGTTGGACTTGATCTTAAAGGTCTTTTCCAACCTTAATGATTCTATGATTTTTTTTCTTAGCATTATGGAAACAAATGTGTATCTCTCTCTCTCTTATAAATTAATATAATCTTTATTAATAACATGATAGATTTTTCAGTAAGTTCTTCTTTTGCTTATTTATACCATGAAGTCCATATCATGACTAGCCCATTCACAGCTCAAGGTTAGAACAGACAGTAGATCATGTAACTTCTTTTGCCATTAACTATTCAGAATTAAATCTAACAAGATAATCTTTCAAAAACATGCAGACTGCACAAAAAGAAACCTGCTTTTCTATCATATTCTAGGAGATGACTTATCTACAGTGTTTTAAACACTGAAATCATCAACTTACAGACTAGCACAACTTGTTGGAAACCTGGTCTTCTGGAAAGGCTAACATAATATGAATTAAATGTCAAATTCCCTTCTGTCCCATTGCTGAGCCTTCTCCTAGCAAAATACAAGCAGTCCACCTTCAAAGACCTCTGGATCACACTTGTAGGCATACACAAAGCTCCTCCCATGTTAGTGTAATTAGAACTGCCTTCATTAAAATTAACAGAATCCTCACTGTATATTTCAGGGCAGCAGTGAGTACTAGGTCACGCATAGCACTCACTGGCCTACATGGCATACGTCTCCTCTCCCTCCCAACAGCACCATCCTCAAACAGTATACACCTTGGAATTTCCTTGGAATCTCCCAAGGCACTGACAATAATTACTTGCATCCATATTAACAAGCACTATTGGTGTTAGTATGCTACTGAGTTACAGTTTAATCAATTCAGTATTGCTCAGCTATGACGTTAGGAAATTTTAAAAATGAACTTGTGTTGTGGTTCCAAGAAAAATTTCATCTGGAAATAAACATACAAATTTTCTTAGTCAGAAAGGCCCTTCACGGAAGTGTTGCACATGGCATCTGAAGTCTGCCCTGTTATTAGTGACATTGCTGAACAGGGACATATTCATAGCTAATTGACATCTGAAGTATCCACGATCTATTAATTAATCACACTAACGTGAGAGGACAATCAGCTTTGTGTGTGCATACGGTGTAATCTAGACATCCTTGAAGGTAGACTGCAGGTATTTTGCTAGAAGACTCAGAAATGGGCCAGAAGAGCATCTGATGTTTAATTCATATAGTGGATTTGTATTTGCTAACTACCTTTGATCTCTCTTTTACCGTTTGTTCATCTGTTTAAATTTCAAATAGTGTAATAAAGCTTCTTACTGTTGGCAATGATTTAGATATGGTGCCGCATGGGACTACAGCATCACATGGGAGGCCCCTAGTTAATCTGGAAAAAAATGCAGGTTACCAGAACTGTAAAAAAGCCAAGAAGCTGGTTAAAGGCAGAACTGCAAAATACACAGTTTAAAAGTAAGGCAGTTGTATGGAAGAAGATACCTTGCACTGAATCTTGGGATTGTTTTCTTAGAACAAAAAAAATAAATTAGATAAAATTATATTTTAGTTTAGACATTGATTTATAATTACGCATACAGCTATATGCTTTATTGAGAAAGTATTTTACCTTCACAGAATCACAGAATCATTAAGGTTGGAAAAGACCTTTGAGATCATTAAGTCCAACCATCAACCCAACACCACTGTGCCCACTAAACCATGTCCTGAAGTGCCACATCCACACGTATTTTGAACACTTCCAGGGATGGCGACTCCACCACCTCCCTGGGCAGCCTGTTCCAATGCTTGACCATCCT
>NW_010511118.1:0-34473 GCF_000687285.1 Phaethon lepturus | reverse complement strand
ACCTAGTGTTTCTGTGGTTCTGTGATTCTGTATGAAAGAGACAGACCCTACACTGAAAAGCTTATAATGCATAAGTGTGGAACAGACAAATTGTAAGAGAATCATTGTGTCCCTTTCATGGAAGGACACTGAGGCACACACAGATTAAAAGACTTGCCTGAGGTCATGTAAGAAATTTCTAATCTGTTTGGGAATTTAACCTCAAACGTCTTGAGTCCTAAACTTGTTCTTTAATCACCATACCATTCTTCTGCTACACATTAGCAGGCAAAACTCAAGATCCAGTTGTGAAGTGCTTCAGGACTGGTATTTATTTTCGGAATGTTTTGCCTCTTGCTCTTGTTTTTTCCTGTTGAATTTTAAGGGCTTGGTAACACAGGTGATACTCTTCGTTTAGAACACATTTATGACTTCTGAGGTTAAATTCTTTCATTGCTACACAAACAATATTGTAACTGCATTTACCACTACGCAGAAGCGAGGGCTCAGTGCTCCTGTGGTAAATAGTTCATTCACTTTACCCACTGCCCTTACCTAGTGTATATATTGTGTACTTGTCCATATTTTATAATTTTCTCATTATTTTGCACTCTGAGCACATTATCTTTATTTATCTACATACTTTTATTTTCATGTGTAGAAAAAGAACTAAAATGTTGACTAAAATTATGACCTCTTATTATTTGCATCTTCAAAAAAGAAAATCTATCAAAGGAATCTTAAGATATGTCCCTATATCCTTGCAGAAGATATTTAAATGTATTTTTAGATCAATTCAGTCAAATGCTTCTTACAATTCATTGATTATAATAATCACTGTCTCTAACCAATGCAGAAAATTCAAATTATTCACAACCTAAAGATTGTATTGTTTAGCATAATCATCTTTGAGTTATTCCAGGAAATGAAAAGCCTACTGCATGCTTATGTATGATTTGACTCAAACCAGGTGTTCTGCTGAAGAAATCAATATAGGAAGCTGGCACAGAAAATTCTAACAAAGTAATAACAACAACAAAATAGATAACATCTGGGAAAAAAATTTTTGTCTGGAAAAACAGGGGAAGCTTCTAGCAAAGCCAAACACATGCAGGGATGGGCCCATTGTTCTCAATACTCATGCAGGAAGAAAGGATACAGGATGGACAAGATTTTTTTTTTACATAGCATTTCTGGGCCAAAAGCAAATGTGAAAAATCTGAGCCTCTGAAATAATTTACTGGTGGTAAGAAGTAACCAGTGAGGTTTAAGAGGAACAATGTATTTCATATATATTTCTCTTACCTAAAAAACAGCAACCCAGAGATGTGCATGTTTAGCTGCTACATTAGTCTTTAACCTTCAAATACTCATTCACCTCTCAGCTTCTGGTGGCACACTAGAAACTTGGTACACCAGCGTAATGTTCTAAGCATGCAGGTTGTCACACCGAAGCCAATCATCACTCAGCAACGCATGTATATACTATAACCAGTTAGGAAATGGCACTTGCAGTCAGTTGTTATGTTTTCTACATAGAAAAATGTTACAAGTCTGGATCTCTCAACGATGCTTGAGCTGAATGCTATTCATTGCTTAGTACGAATGACTTTAATAAAGCTTACCTGTCTGTAAGGTTTATAACACTTTCAGAAGAGCAAAGAGTTTGGAAATCAGAGTTGTTAGCTTGCACTCATCTCAGCTATATTTGAGGACATTATTTCCATAAAATTTAACAGAAATATTACTTGACACTGATGCATTTGAGTTAACACTACCATTTGCCACCATGTTGCACAAAACAACTAATACAGCATGATTTCTGTAAAATTTGGTTGTCTCTCCTTATTTTGAAACCACATAACTCCTGTGTATTAAGTAGATACATTTTAGTGTTAAGTATAACAAGAAGTAGTGTTACACTATGGTCTCATAGATAAAGCTAATTATATGGAAAATTCATTCAGCTGAGTTTGCATTGCTTGACTCGATTCAGAATTAGAAAGAATTGGCTTTATGTTTAGTTTTCTAATGCAAATGAATGAGAAATGCACACACACATAATTTTTCTCTAAACCTCTGAATCAAAGATGTCTCTAGAGCTTGAGATTGTTGCTGTTCAATACATACAGAATCTCAATGACCTCCATGAATCTTGGCACAGGTATGAGGATCTCTGTCTGAAGAAACAACTGCAAAAGTGGGGCTTTACTTCCCCATCCTGGCTTTTACTTATCTGGCTATATTTCTAACTGGATTGCCATATTTTTGTATGAGTCCTAATGAACAGTATGTTAACTTTTGGAAACCCTGAAATTACGTATTTTCTCTGTTCTTGAGTATACTCTTGATACTGTAAGCACAAAAACTGGCATACACTTGGTGTTTTACAAAGGATCTCTCAAGAAACTGCATGAACTTTACAGATGGGACATGCTGTTTTTTTCTCTCCTAACTTAAAGAGGTCTGCCTACAGGTAGTTTCCTCTTTCATAAGTGAAACAATGCAGGAAAGATTATGGAGAAATCTACTCTCTCCCCCACTTCGGGAATTGAGACTGGTTATTTTATGAAAAGCATAACTGTTAAGAAATGTTCAAGCAAGCCTCAGAAAAGAAGAGATGAAAATTAGGATATTCATATCAATGGTTTGATGCCTCCAAACTTTGGAGGCAACATGTATTATATAGCCTTGGGGTGGAAAAAAAAAAAAAAAGCAGTATTCTGGAGAATTGAGCCTCACAAAATTAGCAAATTTAGATGCTTTTAATAAGGAGGAAAGACTAGGGGGCATAAGTAGTAAAGAACAGCTGAAGTAACACACAAAATCCATAATTTTCATGACTTGATGGAAAAAATGAAGTGTAAAAGAAGGAAAAATACTGTAAAACATTATATAAGGTACTAATATATGAAAGAAATTACACTGACTGAAAGGAAGACTGGTAGAGAATGGGAGGAAAAATTCAGTTTCAAAACATACATCCCTAGAAAGCTCAATGAGTTCTTCAATGCTGAAATTGCTAAAGGGCAAGAACAAATGGCTGTTTTTCTATTAATTATCTGCAGGAAACACAGCTCCAAAGAGATTCCAGAATAATCAGAAAAAAAAAAAGCATATATTGTTGACAGTGTTTCCACTGAACTATTAAAAGCAATAATAAGTAAAAATAATATGTAGTAATAAGTAAAAAAATTACAAATTAATTCTGGTGCCCTATACTTCAGAAATCAGGCCCAATTAATGTAAAACTACAGAGGCATCCTCTTCTTACAGCAGCTGGTAAAATCCTAGGTGAATAAATAGGGTATGCAGTAAAGACAGATGTAATCTCAGTCTGGACTACAGACATATTAGTCCAGTGCTGAAAAAAATGTTTTAAATTCATGATGATTCAAAGGAGGAAAGGAACATGTCAGAATACACAGTTTCTCAGGAGGGAAAAAACAACCAAACTAGTATGTTGTGAAATAGTCCTTATATCATGGCAGGGTATTAAAGAATCATTATTATATATTAAGAAAACACAACTGCTTGTTTATAAAAATTGGTGTGTGAGAAAGTAAAAAATTTGTCTTATTTAATACCAGGATGAAAATAATGAGGACAGCTTCCCTGTCTTTGATACTTTTTAACATGACCATAGAAAAAGTAATGCCTTCACTACACCGTTTTCAGAATGGGGTAGTTTGAGCCAATACTTGCTGATGAACTGCCTGCTTTACGAGTCTGAAAATACTATGCAGGCTCCAGAAAAGGGAAAAGAGAAGTATGACTTAAGATAAAGAATGTAGCTGTTGGCATGATAGAATAGTATAGAATATTTCAGTTGGAAGAGTCCTACAATGATCATCTACTCCAACCGCCTGAGCAATTCAGGGCTGACCAAAAGTGAAAGCAGGTTATTAAGGACATTGTCCAGACATCTCTTAAACACTGCCTGGGGCATCAGCCATCTCTCCAGGAGGCCTGTTCCAGTGTTTGATCACCTTCTTGGTGAAGAAATGCTTCATAATGTCCAATCTAAACCTCCCCTGGCGCAGCTTTGAACCAGTCCCATGTGTCCTATCACTAGATACAAGGAGAAGCGATCAGCACCTCCATCTCCATCACCCCTCCTCAGGAGGCTGTAGGGAGCAATGAGGTCACCCCTCAGCCTCCTTTTCTCCAAACGAGACAAGCCCAAAGTCCTTAGCTGCTCCCCCTGGGACATTCCTTCCAGCCCTTTCACCAGCTTTGTTGCCTTCCTCCTCTGGACGCATTCAAGGACCTTCACGTCCTTCTTAGATTGTGGGGCCCAGTACTGCGCACAGGACGCAGGGTGAGGCCGCACCAACGCTGAATACGGCGGGATAATCTCCTCTTTTGACCAGCTGCTTGTCCTGTGTTTGATGCACCCCAGGACGGTTTGCCCCCTTGGCTGCCAGGCACACTGCTGCCTCGTACTGAGCCTGCTGTCACCCAGCCACTCCTCTCCCAGTTTATACTTGTGCCCAGCGTTACTCTGTCCTAGGTGCAGAACCCAGCAGTTGGACTTGTTAAATTTCATCCCATTAATCATTGCCCAATGTGTCAATCTATCTAGATGCCTCTGCAAGGCATCTTGCCCCTCAAGAGAGTCAACAGCACCTCCCAGTTTGGTATCATCAGTAAAGTTGCTAATGGTGCATTTCAGCTCCTGCATCCAGACTGCTGATAAATATACTGAACAGAACTGGCCCTAGAATTGAACCCTGAGGAACTCCACTGGTGACCAGTTGCCAGCCAGATGTAGCCCCGTTCACTACAACCCTTTGAGCCCTGCCATTCAGCCAGCTCTTCACCCAGCGCACTGTCAACCCGCTCATCCCACAGTTGGACAACTTGTCCAGAAGGATGCAGTGAGGGACAGTATCAAAAGCCTTACTAAAATCCAGAGAAACTACATCTGCTGCTTTCCCTTCATTGACTAGGCAGGTGAGATGAAGAGCTATTAAACAGGTTACTAATCAATCAACAACCAAAAATATCAGCATGTTAGCTTAAACACCAAGAAGGAACAATTATTCATAACAGCTTGGAAAGGAAACTAGGGCAACAGTTCAAACCAAGAAGACCAATTATTTTCTTTTATGTACAGGATGCAAGACATGGACACTTACTAAAATAGAAAGAAATGTAAGAACTTTTATAAAGAGGGTGCAAGGCTTATAGGTTGACGAGAAGTTCCAAGAGGACATGGCATAAAAATATATGAAGAACTAAGCCTAGAACACGCATACAATATTATTGACTTAATAGGCAAGACTTACGGTCAGGGTAACAGAAAGCCGGTGTCTTTGGAATCCTATGTACCTGTTGCAAAAGCTGCAAAACCAAACCAACACAAACTGCTCTTGAAAGTAAGAGCTTGCAAACAGGAACATCTGCTTCCTAGGTAGGTTTAAATTCTTCATGGTTTCAAAGGCAAGCCTAATAGACCAAAACTCATTGGACTACTTACTCAGATTCTGCTTCGGATAGAGTATATAGATAAAGCAATCACAGAATACCTAAGGATTTGACACTTTTTGCTTCATTAAACTTAAACTCAATTTATGAGTTCAGCTGAAGATAATTCCTGATATCCTTACATTTTAACTGTAAAGTTTAAGTGAGGGATTCATTTGACCAATCTTTTGACACCTAGAATTTAGACATCTAGCCTAAGCTGCATGCTCCTGCTTAGGGAAGAAGATCTCCCTCTCTAGTCAATAGAGAGAACAAAAAAGACACTTCCAGAGTAAGCCTAATGACAGTTTTCTCTGACATTATTGTGGCTAGTTAAATATCCAAAAATAATAAGGCTACATACAAGTAAAAGCTAGCTTCTATATGCTTATACAGCATGCTTATAAAACAGCGTGCCTATCCAGTCTTTCTTCCATTAGAACAGAACATATCTCCAGAAGAATTTCTTCAATGCAATTGCTTCCTAAGTTGGGTTATCAAATACTATTACAATACATTGGCTAAACACTGAAATATCAGTCATTCTAACATGTTCCTATGTATCAGACTATGATTTACAGCTCTCTGGTCATCTTAAGTAACAATACATTCAATAACAATTATTGTCAGTGGTTCAGGTCTTTTTTATTTTTTTTTTTTTAAAGAAACCTTTAACTTTGCCATGCATCCAGTAACCTGTGACAGTACCTTACTACACTAAAAGCAGAACTGCAAATTCAACTGGAAACAGACGGTCTCCCTTCCTGAACACAAGCTGACATTTTGCAGGTAAATCAAAAGCTAGTGCTAAAAATTTCCACAATCATTACTTTTTACATTCAAAAGTCAGTAACTTGTGTTGGCACTAAGGACAAAGCAACATTTTAAAATGTAGAACTAAGCAAAACTTGCCATGTGAACTTTGGTTTAGTGGCTGAAGAGATGCTAACTAATTACCTACATTGAACATGCAGTTCTGTTGTAGTCATAGACAGTGGTTATGTCAAGAACAGTGAATCCAATTAACTTATCTTAAAATATGCAGCTATTTCTGTTACTTGTTCTCCTCCTACACTTCCTTCCATCTGCTGGTTTCATTTATGTGCTCTGTCTAGTTTTTTAGACTGTACCTGTTGAAGGCTGAAAACTCTTGCTTATATATATCTACTGCATAGCTATGCAGGCCCCTGACCTGGAAGGAGTTCTGAGACATCCAGATAAAAAATTTAAAATACCAGTTAAAGGGTTAAAGTGGCTTCCCCTTCTTGCAGCCTCTCTTTAGTCTTCAGAGCCAAGTGGCATGTGCAACCCTTTACACACCTTCCTTCTAGGGCACAGGCTGCTTTCAAAAGAACATTCTCTCAGTTCTAATGGTATTCCTATCAAAGCTTTAATCTTTTCAGAAATTAAAATAACTTGAATCACAACTATCTTGATTCAGGAAGTTCTTAAGCTCTGGATCAAACCAGCCAATATGTTCACCAGTTACAGCACATGTAAAAAGCTCTGTAACTAGAAAGCCAATAGCATTTGTCAGGAACATTCAATATCATACCACAATAGCAAAGGAAAGGTAAAAGGTTATAAAACCAAGTCAACACAGATGTGGAAAAGAAAATGTATGGTCTTCTGGTTTATTTAAGCACTCATGAAGATTTTACATTGAGCAATAGATTGCTTCTATCAGTGCTACTACACTCAATAGGCAAATTTTACTCCATTAGATGCAATAGACTCCATTTCTACAGTGTTTCTTATGATATTGAATTACCAGTGCCCCTTCCTCATCTGAAAAATCCCAGCAGGAGTTGACTCATATTATCCATTTCCAAAGCAGGCCAGAAAGTATATATTACCTTTGTAAAAACTGGGCTGTTGCTTTGCTCTCTGAACACGCTTCTAAATGGAAGATGCTTTCAATTATGTAGAGCTGTGGGCTAACAAACAAAATGCATTTTATTAAGCCTCCAGTGTAAAAAAAAAAAATACTATAATTTTAAGTCTATTCTTTCTGCTGATCAATAGAGTCTTGACCCTTGCAAATGAACAAGAGGGATAAACAACTGTATAAGCACATATGTCCAGAAGTACCTCTATTTTATGGGATTAGCTATTGTAAAAAAAAACCCCACAACAAAACCAAAACCAAATGGATCCAGCATCAGGCATAACATAGTTTATAGTGGTTTATTACTTGTGGTTTATTAAGTGGTTTATTACTGCTCTAACTGAATCTTTTTTCTTTAAATCATGAAGTCACTTTGGTGATATAATACATAGTAATATTAAATATCTCTTCAGAACAGAGCCTGTCTTTGGTACTAGAGCACAATGTGCTACCAATCAAGATAAATAAGACTGTTTTACTGTGAAGAGAAGGAGGAATTTCTTGGTCATTATCTATTGGGTACCCCTTGTGTTAGTTCTGTCATCCACATAAATTCCAGAAACATTTGACACCTCCATCAGTATCTGCTGAAGAATCAAAGGAAACTGAAGAGTAGAATAACACACACAAGGAGTGAAATGTATACTGCTCTCATCCATCCTGTTCCAGTCTGTTAACATTTCCAATTTTCCTTTAATTCCAAGGTGACTGAGACAAAGCTTAAAAATAAAGGAGGGACAAAACTCTAATTTCTGCCTTCCAAAAACCTGCGATTTCTGAAATGCTGTTCATCACAAAAACAACTGTCCCCGCCACCTGAAGTTTGTTTTTCATGAACTCTAACTTATAAAAGTTTCTTTTGGAAATAGCAAAGTATTCAGAGGTGAAAGCATTAGCACAAACTGCTTGGCTGATTTTGAAACAGTTATAGACAACGCCAAAACAAAACATACTGACCAGCTGGGCTCTGAATGTGAAGAGCATTTTATTTCTTTCGCACTGTTGTGTTGTAAGAAAAGAGTAAAGAGCTGGACTGTAGTTAGCTCTTGGGAAAACCTGTCCTTTAAACATTCTCCAAAGTGCAATGCCAACAGGTCCTCAGACACAACAGGCTGAATTCATTCCTGACATAGTCCTGTTGGTTCTTGTTCTGGCTGAATGTGGTTTATATATTTATATATTTTGCCCAAGTAAAAATTAATAAAAAGGTCTCTACTTTGTTATAGCACTACCGTCAAGATAGAGTGTACAGGTATACCCTGAATTAAGACACTGCAGAAAATAGTTTCACATTTTATGGTGATCTACTGAAGTTACCAGACATCTGAACATTCACTCTCAGTTTCACTGTTTCTGCATGTTGTCACAACTATAAAGAAGTGCTAACTTGATAGACTTCCTAACTTTTGCAGTCATATCAATATGCAAGCTATCTTAAAGATTTTGGGGGGAGGAGGAAGTTTACCTCCTTTGATGTATTATTATTTGTCAAACACTTCAGCACATTTGCATTTTGTTTCCCCAGGTAATCCCATATACTTGCTTCTTAAGCTCAAACCTGGGAAAAAGCAAATATATTCCTACAAGAAGATTTTATGAAACAAGTATGCAAGCTAAGTGGAGGAATATTGGCTCTGAAGCATTGGGAAGACCTATCAAATCAATCTTTAATATCAAATACTCTGGCTGGGAAGACATTACATAGTAAAAATGCTTCCATTTATTAGGGAAGAAAGATATGAGATTATTAGAGATAAAAGGGACCCAAAAGGGATTTTTTTAAATACAAAACATTAATAATATTTTATTACATTTAGTTCATATATTTTTAATACAAGGAATTCATAATATTTAGAGTATTACATCAATAGGCACTTTTACACAGAAATAAAAGCAAAATGTTTTGTTAAAAAACTCAGAGTATATTTAAATAGAGTATCTAAATTAAAATATTTACATTCTCTTTTTTTTTTAAAGGGAAATTTCAAAACAAGGGATGCAACAAAATAGTCCAAAAATGTGGAAAAAATCCAGTAAAGGATACAGCCACTTCAGACACATTTCCTTAACTAATCATTGCCCCAGCTATGGAATATACCCCACTAAATGTAGCTTTAAGCTGATATTTATTGGAACACCAAACACAGCCACCTAAATCCAGCCAACTGTTCATGGTAACCTGTCTCATTTGGAAAACCAGACTTCAAAAAAAAATACAAATAGATGTGAGCACTGGAATCCTAAGGGGCAAACAATGTTTGACACATGTTGTCCTGGTTTCAGCCCGGATAGAGTTAGTTTTCTTCACAGAAGCTAGCGTGAGGCTATGTTTTGGATCTGGGATGAGAAAATGTTGATAACATACTTATGTTTTGGGTTGTTGCTAAGCAGTCAAGGACTGACCATCTTCTCGTGCTGGCCTGCCAACGAGAAGGGTGCACGGGGAGCTGGGAGGGGACACAGGCAGGACAGCTGACCCAGGCTGGCCAAAGGGATATTCCATGCCATATGATGTCATGTTCAGCATATAAAGTTGGGACAAAGAAGAAGGAAGGGGTGGAGGGGATGCTCAGGGTTATGGCATCCATCTTCCCAAGTAACAGTTACACATGATGGAGCCCTGCTTCCCTGGAGATGGCTGAACACCTGCCTGCCGATGGGGAATAGTGAATGAATTCCCTGTTTTGCTCTGCTTGTGTGTGTGGTTTTTGCTTTCCCTATCAAACTGTCTTTATGTCGACCCATGAGTTTTCCTCACTTATATCTTTCTGATTCTCTCCCCCATCCTGCCATGGGGGGAGTGAGCAAGCGGCTGCGTGGGGCTTAGTTGCTGGCCGGGGTTAAACCACGACACATGGTAAGACTGAGTGCACTGGGCTTTCTATAGTCTAGACAGGAAAGAATGAGAGAAGACAAGACTCTTCAAATTTACGAAAAGGAATTAACAATCTCCTTGCCCTGCTTAGACAGACAGGAAAGAATGTGTTTCAAATGCAAGAAGGGGAGGGGGATATGTTTAAAATCAGGCTATATAAAAAACTTAGTAACAGAAAGAATAGGGGAGTACACGACAAAACTGCCCAGCAAGGTTGTGATTCTCCATAGCCACAGGTTTTTACAGAGCAGACCAGACAGATGTCTGTCACAAATTCTGTAAGAATAGCTCATCATGTCCTAGAGAAAAGGAATAGCCTATATGATTTCTTGATGTCTTTTCTAGACACATTTCATCAAAGACTATACAACACAAGGAACCTTACCATCTTTACTGCACTTTTGCATTAATTTTATAAGCCACGGTCTGACAGATTCTGCCAACATAAGGTGTGAGATGGGATTGCCATTATATTAAACTATCCAAAATATTGAATAAATTACTTAACTCTCCACTTCCAGTCCCCCTGTAAGGAACATGATCACTGAAATCCTCCTGTTAACCTCGTAAGTATAGAATAGACTACAGCATTCTTTGAACATCAAAAATACAACATGTGCTGTCAAGGCAATAGCCCCATGGAGTAAATATTCACTATTTTCTTTTCATTCAGGCAGTTGTAAAACAAGAAAACTAGCCAGACCAAAATCTAGTCTCTCCTTAGTTCCTTAAGAAAATATAAACACTTCTAGTTACTCTTCATCGCATTAATTCTGTAAAGTGGTTTCTTTACAGAGGGAGCTTAAGAGTTCAGTGTAGCCCCATGTTTTATGCACTTAAGATGGCACCGAATGTACTAGTTCTGCGCAATGTTCCATCTCCTGTCTGCATCCATATCACCCTTTATTGGGGAGAAAAAAGTGTCCAAACTGTGACTAATGCTTTCCTCAAGTATAGTAAGCATCCCACTGATAGATTTCTGTTTCTTGAGTCTGTCATCAGAATATTAGTTTTCCCATCAGAACAGCATCTTACTTATCAATCCCGTTAGAAGAAAGCTTCTAATCCTACTTGTTCTGTCCGTCCTCTCTCACCCTATGCAAACCTTTCTTCAGTACCCCACTGTACAGTACCGGGATTCAAGCTAGTTGTTAGCCTAATCTCTGTAATGACTTTGGAATTTATTTAATCCACCTAGAAATGCATGAACATTTGTGCATAACAAAAATCACCCATGGAAAGCAATATTGTCATTTTATTGAGAACATAAAAATTTGAGCTAGTTTAATTACAACCAGATTTGATTACAGCATGTTTATTGAATTTTTTATGGCAGTCAAATTCAGGATCATTTCATTCAGGTCAAGCAGAATGTATCTACAATGAAGGGGAAATACGAGTCACTGTACTGCAACATAAACTATTAACATGGCTGCTAAAGAGCTCAGAATATTTAAGAGACTTAATGTTGGTTCAATGGATGTTCATGTTTGGAATCAGTACTACTAAATCCAGGACCTTACGTGCCCTTTGCCTCCACCTCCTCCGATATTCTAGATGCAATTTAGGTTTTTGCAGTCTCCTCACTGGTAATCATATGCATGTATACTTCCATTCTGGACTTTATGTCAGAGTAGATACAGTGTAATTTCTTCTGCAGGGCAGATTCCAGGGCAAGATTTTAAAATGCAGACCATTATAATCTCTTGGGATCCCACAAAATTTCACCCAATTTTTTTTTTTTTAATCTATGCTTAAAGTAAAATGTCCACTAATTTCAATTAGGTCCACACTATAAAGACTTAATTGAGGGCTAATCAAAGTCCTCCGAAGACTTCTACAGAATCCCAATAGTCTGATTCATGTAATGGCCCCACTGTAGCAAATACAATTACTTAAAAGTACAAAGTTGGATATGAGTATAATGAGTTGCATGACTGCATATGTTTCTACTAGTACATGCAGAATATAGCAGCTATTATGGTAAGATTGAAAATTTAAGTAGGTATTTTTCATCTTAAGCCTTTGTCACATATTGCTTAAAAAATTGTTCAGCGTATTTCCTAGAAATAATGAATAAAGTAAAGCATGTTTTCAACAATTAATTGATTTAGAAAATTTGAGAATTTATGACTATAAAGAACATTTTTTTTTAAATCAGTAATGGCTATGACTTCAGATTACTTTCAGGCTAAAATGACAGAGAACTGGAAAGCAGAAACCTGCCCTGAAAACCACTTTTTCAGAAGAGAAGTTCCTTCAAACATTCAGAAAAAAACCTGGTTTTTACTTCGTAAGACTGAAAATTGTTTTCCCACTAAATTCTTATAGTATTTAGCTAAGAATGGCAAATAGCACATGTAGCTAAGGGAAACAGCAAGCTAAAAAAGTATCATACAGCAAGTATGTGCAAAACAGAGTTAAATAAAGCCCTAATTTTAGCCAGGAAGTATTGTCATTACTTTTGTGCTACTTCTTCCATGTTAGTGTCATCATTCTCCTTTGGACTGAGAAAGAACATTTCCAGGTTTTAATTCAGACCATTTACATCAAGAAATCCTGTGGGAAGTTTTAGTTTACTGCTCCTTATAATAACATTTTCTCCCAAAACCCACTCTAAGTTCAAAGACTATTCAACTGTTCTGAAGTAGATTGCACAAGTTTTTTGAAGCAAAAAGGGATAAAGTTAAAATGTTTTTATATCCACGCATGCCATTCCTACATTAGTTTGGCATACACATTGTTAGCATCTCAGAAAAGCACACAGTGTTTTTCCTTACCTGTGCTCCGAGACCTATGTTTAATATGAAATTTATCATTCTCTGTTCGATCAGAATGACAGCCAAGAACCACAGAAAAGCACAACAGAAGAAGATGCAGCTATGCATGCCCAGCCATGGGCTTCCTGCACCTGCAAGGCACTAATGATGAGATAGCAGTTTTCCAGAGTTTGGTCCTCCCCAGCAACAGAATGTGCCTCCAACAGTTTAATCACAACTTTCCTGTGTTCAACTATAAGGGTGTCTTAAGTATAGAAGTCTACACAGATGCCACAGAGGACATTCACCCAGGTTAAAATGATATTTTACATCACTCTAGCAATATAACAAGATTTTGATTTACAGGAAAATTAGGTTCTAATCATACTTCACATCAAGGAGTTAAACAGATGTAACATTAATATAATGCACAGGGCTCTAGCTGCATTAAAAGCATTATTTCATCATAAAGCCTTGAAGCTGATACCAGAGAGTAAGGGAAGTTTTTCTCCCACTGTCAAATTGACCAGTAAGACTGTCAAATGGAAAATAAAATCCTGCCCTATATCATCTGCCTTCTCTCAGCTGAAAATAAATTACAGCGTGAATGCAATGCTAGAGTGGCTAATAATGCAGGACACTTCTACCAGCTTTCATGCGGAGAACAGAAGATACAGAGACACCTTATCCCCCTACAGTTTATAAATACTCTGCAAAAGATTCAGTGAAAGTGTAATTAATAGGTTATTGTCTTAATTCTCTGGATGTGCACACAACAGATGATGCTTCAGTTTTGTAAAAACATTAAAAAATGTGTGGATCTACAAAGACAGTTAAGCATTTACTTTATACTGCATCTTGCAAAGCACAAACGTCATCCATTACGTATCTTTCATGCTGTAGGCCCTTTTAAAGGGAAGAGAAGTCATATACCCTGCTTATTGTTTTCGGTCTAAACATACATAATCTGTCAAATAACCACATGGGTAAGAGAGAAGTATTTTTTTATGCACAAAACACGAGGCTAGGGCCAAGAATATATATGAACATGCACACATACATATCTACCGTTTCAACTGGGTGAAGAAACTTTAGAAACTGTAATGACAAGTTCTGTCACATAGTAAATCTATGAGGTTAAAATAAATACAGTACATGTTGTTCACTGTTAATCTCCCAATTCGAACCTTCCAGACCCATGGCAGAGAACAATGCAGAGAAATAAATTAAAAAAGAAATAAATCACTTCGCTCAAATTGACTGGAATTCGACCAAGAACTGTACGTTTCTTAAGAGTTGCTTAAGATTCAATTTTGGAAGATGACAGTGAAGGTTGTATTGGGTGCATGTGTCTGCACTGGGGTGACTGTTGAAGGATTCAGTCTCTCTCTTTGGAGAATCAGAATAGTAAAGACAAATACACACTGTGCTTTTTTGCTCTGCTATTTTTAAAACTAACAAATTTTTGTTATACAAAAATCCTCACGCTCTCCGTTTTCCCACCCCTACCACACACAAAGCTCCAGAGTTACTGTATAATTTGCACAGCATCAAATCCTGATACTTTTAAGCTAATGGCAAAACTCTCACTGATCTGCATGGGGACAAAATTTGGTCCATTAATAAACTACAACTGTAAACAAATAAAAACAACGTGTCCTCAAAGCCAGAAACAGGACTCAACTAACAAACCTCTTGGAGAAGATGAGTCAATGGCAAATACTGCCATACCAATGTAAGGCTCTCAAATACCCCACAACTTGTTATTTTTCATTTCAGCAGGCAGCCATCTGTAGAAACTAAACTGGATGGTCTCAGTCTGCTAAGTGAAGAAACAAAAAGTTTTAAAGCAATAATGCCAAAATAGCCCTATGTTGTTCAGGTTTGGAAATCCAGAAGAAGATTCTCTTCTGTAGCCAAGCGCTACTCAACAGCAGCTGAGACCAGAACATCTTTGACAGCAGGTCGCTGATGGTGGATAGACCAGCCCCAGTCAAGGTTGAAGCAGCTCTCAATTGCTTTTAACCCAGTACCAGTAGGGACGCAGGTTCCAAACATACATTGCAAACAAATTCCAAACAAACATCCCCTAGGGAAAGCTAGGATGTCAACTGACGGCACATCAACAACTTGACAGTAAAAGTCCATGTTCATATTCTAGTATCACAGAAAATGTGAAGGGGATCAACCGCAGTAATAGTGGCATTGCATTTACCCAGAGGTCATAGAATTATGTACATAGTTATCATGGACTCATTGACGCAGTATACTTTTATCTATAGTATTGAAAGCTAAGGTGCATTCGTGTGCACGTAAGTCTTAAATCCTGAGGGAAAGATTTAGAGAAAGTTCTTATCAACCCATTTCCTACCAGTCTGAAAATCAGAGTATCTGCTCCTTATCCAACTTGTCCCATATGTAGAGATGGCAGGCTCATAGAAAAGAAGGGACTCACAAGCAAAAGGAAGCTGACTACCTCCAAAAGTAACACAATATTAACAAAATACTTTGAAAAATTCAGTCCCACCACAGCAAGACTAAATGAAACAAACTTCAACCCATCCTGTTTTTCTTTGCCCAATCTGTAGATTGCATGTTGCTAAAGGGTATCTGCTATTTAAAACTTCTTAGAGAATGAAGAGTTACAGCAGAGTCTGAACTTTTATTTGAAAGGTCTTTTGTGTGGACAAATCTATAGGCTGCTTAGGGTGACCTTAGTGGGTCTGTTTCTGGATAGTATAAAGGTGATCCAGTGCTTTTCTACAGGAAACAATGAGTCAGTAAAGATCCTAAAATGGCATAAGGTAAGGAAATTGGAATACTGAAAGGATTCCTCATTAAAAGTAGCACCAGATCCTATTGCAATCATCAGACATCTAAATGTCATAACAGTCTACAGTAAATTTCGAAAAGTTAGAACAGGGAGATGCCTATAAAATGACTAAAAGATATGAAAACCAGCAGACTATATTATCTGACATATCTATCTTAAAATAATAAATGTTTTGCTTAGATTCCATTGCATAAACTATTACAGATGTTTTCTAGAACAAATAATCTGTAACATCATGTTGTGCCAGTATGCAGAGCCGTTTGAGGAAAACAAACAGAAGCTTCTTTCACAAATACAAGTTTTGCCTTATTTTGGTTGCATTTATATAATTTTCAAGGCATATTCTTCATATCTGAGTATGCTCATTAGCCATGTAGAAGGGAGAGGGAAGTAAATATGGAACAATTCTTACAGAATTCTCTTCCAACTCTTCATCCTTTTACAGTACACAAAAAAATCCAGCTCTTGGAATAAATTTGCAAGGGCATTATACTGCCTCTTCCATTATTGTTTGGGAAACAACATTTTTTGTTAGACATTTCACACTCTACTGAGTTTATATTTATTTACTGAGTTTATATTTATTTATCCTGTGTGCATTCAGAATGTAAACTAATAAAATGTCTATTTTGGCCCAACAGATATCATAGGGTGCTTGCTCTACTGAAGAAATTAAATGCAGTTGAGCTGAATGCCTGATGGTTGATTAGGCTCATATTGTGCAATTTATTGAAACAAATAGAATCAGAAAGAATGTATAAACAAATTAATTTTACTTCTAAGACCATCAAGTTTATACTGATAAAGCAGTAAAGCTATGGTAATATTAATAACATAACTAAAATATAGTTGCAAAGTCTGATATTATTTTAAATTATTTGAAGGTGTAACAAGCCTAGAATGGAGGCTGTAATTTTGACAAGCTTTGATACCAGTCATTTTCATTAATTATTCAATAGCAAGCTTCATTAGGCTTTCTGGAAAGTTGACTGCTGTGTGTTTCTTTTTTTTCTAATTTTAAGAATGTCCTGGAAGAAAAAAAAAAAAAGGAAGAAAGAAAGAAGGGATTTGCACTAAATCAAATTTTGCTTTTTGGAGTGAGATTTTTTTCTTTCTGCCTTTTGTGATGAATTGATCCTGCATTTAAAGTCATTAAACTTTGTCACTAATTTTCAGCAAGCTTGGGATAGAACCTTAATTCCCAAAGCAAAAAACCCTGAAGCTCTTCAGAGTAAAGAATGAAATTTGCAAGGATGGGTCTGGTCTTTCACAGCAAAAAGCTTTTAAATTCTTTATCAGAGGAGAGCCACAAGCCTTACTACATTCAGAATGAGACAGAAGGTTCATTTCAATAAAAACAAACAAAAAAAGAAAAATATGAAACAAAAAGGAAAGGAAAATGATGGGCACACAGAAAAAATTGAGACAAAAAAAGAGATGAACAAATGAAAGAAGGGGAAAAACCAAAACCATAAGTGGCCTGTGAAAAGCAGAGCGAAGAATGAGATTACAGGATTAGCATGTATTTAGGTATTGTTGCTTTCAGTACTCTGAAACAATTCTGAACAATTAATTGACTTTTCACAGAATCACTGAATGGCTGAGGTCGAGAGTGACCTCTGGAAGTCATCTTGTCACCTGCTTGCTCAAGCAGGGTCAACTAGAAAAGGTTGTCCAGGACCATGTCCAGACAGCTTTTTAATATCTCCAAAGATGGAGCCTCCACCACCTCTCTGGGAAACTTGTGCCAGTTCTTGGTCAGCTACTGTCTTTTCAAAAGAAATGTTTATTTTCAAATTAAAATGGAGGGGAGTCTTCCTTAATGGTGTGGAATCTTCCTTAACGAAGGTATTGTTGAAATTGCTTCATGTGATGAACACGAAATGTTTCTTTTCCAAAGAAGCAATTTACAAAAAAAAAAAAAAAAGACATGTTTTGAAACATTGCCACTGTCATCAAATTATTTAGTGTTTATAGGAAAATCAATATCATAATTATGTCCTGAATTATTACTTTAAAGACAGAAATTACGTTTTTAAAAGCTTTGACTGTCATTGTATCATAGAATGTCCCTAACTGCTGGAGTAATGACTATGAGTTTTCAGCTAATACTACATTAAAAAAGAAAATGGTTAAAATGTTAAATATTAACATTTTTGATGAAAAGGCCACTGGCAAAGAAGAAAAAAGTTCACAGGAAACATTCTGATCTCCAGCAAGTGTACTACTGCCCTCGTTCTACAAAAAGAACTATTCAATGGGTGAGAGTTGCCATGTATTGAGTCTGGTTTTGTTTGTTTCCTTATTTTTTCATGGTCTTAGAGTCACTTCCACCATTTGCATCCTCCTTAATCTCTCATTTCCTTCACCGTATTGGAAATAGTATAGGTTTAGTGTCTTCATAGACAGCCTCCATGAAGAACAACTATGGAGGTTTGGCTTTATCCTACAGCCTCTGGAAATTTTGCAAACTGTTAGAAGACCACAGGGGGTTTCTTATCCCCACGGCTATAGAGAATTTTTCAGTTCTTGTTCACATTATCCTTTAGGTTAGCACACTGAATATATTAGCTTACATTAATTAGAATCCAAAACAGTAAGTGACAAACTCATAATCAGCTCTATTAGTATTTATGGAAAGCCACAGGATTATCAGCAACTGCTGAAAACTAAGCATACTTATCACATTGCTATTTCACAGTCTATGCTTTGCAGCTTCGTCAGCCTTAGTACATCTGAATTTTTCCTAAAGAATATTTGCTGATCTTCACACAAGATGGGTGTGAGAGGCATGAATTACAAGATAAGTCAAACTGCAGAATAATCTGGCCAGAAGAAGATGGGAGATAAATGCCACTTCCTTAATGTAAGTGTTGTTGAAATTGCTTGATGCAAATTAAAGCAAGCTCCTATCAAAGTTTGTTTTCAGGGAATTCTGCAAATTTCTGCTGATGACTATGTAAGTTGCTCCTGGCTGCAGATTTAGTTAACAGCTATGTACATGATAAACTAGGTGTGATACCACAAGACACCAAAGTTCAAACAAGGCTATGTGGCAAGACGACATACAGTTCTTTTTCCTCTTTCTCATTTACATACCAATAGCTTTAATTTTAGGGCAATGTTACATTTTTGTTAGATGGTTAGGTGTTAGATGAAATAGTTGGATTCAGAAAATAAATTGTATGGAATTCTTACTGAGTCCTTTTGACTGAAACAAATGAATACATTTCTTACTGTCATTCATCTTAAAATTTACAGAAAAGAGCAGTGTGGAAACCTAGACCTCTCCATAGAAAAATCTCTGTAAAAAGAAAAGATTAAATCTCTGGTTGATGATAATAGGCCTGACTGGCACTCTCTTACACCAGTTTTATGCAGATTTCACAAAACTAATACCTGACTCCACACCACAAATATGTAGATTTAAATTTCAGTTTTAAGAAGACACTACTACAGAGAGTGAACTCTCTTCTGCTCACAAACTGTCTACGGCCAACAGCAAATTTGTGAAATAAAACGTCAGCATGGTATTAGAAATAGGTGCTGTGTTGATTACCCATGTAATTCATCAGCAAACAGAAACAAGGCTACACTGATGAAGATAGCTAAGCATATATTTGAGGCTTTAAATCTAACACTCATAGTCTGTCCTGCCTTTCTAAAAATACAGTCATATAAGATCAGGGCCAAACACCACCCATCTGAGCTCTTTCCTGGTTTCAGCCAGGATAGAGCTGGTTTTATTCACAGAAGCCAGTGTGAGACTGTGTTTTGGATTTGGGATAAGGAACTGTTGATAACGTGCTGATGTTTTGGGTTGTTACTAAGCAGTCAAGGACGGTCCAGCTTCTCGTGCTGGGCTGCCAGCAAGGAGGCTGGGGGTGCATGGGAAGCTGGGAGGGGACATGGCCAGGACAGCTGACCCAGGCTGGCCAAAGAGATATTCCCTGCCATACGACGTCATGCCCAGTACATAAACTGGAGTCGGCCGGGGGGCAGAAATCGCTGCTCGGGGATGGGCTGTCGATCACCGGGTGGTGAGCAATTGCTGTATTGGGCATCACTTGTTCTTGTACATTCCTTTGTCGATATTATTACTGTTGTTATCGTTGTTGTTTCTTTCTCTCTTTCTGTCCTATTAAACTGTTTTTATCTCAACCTATGAGGGTTTTTTTCCTAATTCTCTTCCCCGTCCCACTGGGGGAGGGGGAGTGAGTGAGCGTGGTGCTTAGTTGCCGGCTGGGGCTAAGCCACAACAAGCTCTTACAAGCAGTCCCTTTTCTCCCTATAGCTTTGGTTTGCACGTGGTCCCAGTTTTCACATAACATCATGTCTACGCCACTCAGGAACCACTGAGACAGTTGGTTTTGTTGGAAAATATTGGATTATGCAGATTTTTAAGGACTTTATTTTTAGTTTACTAAAGGCTAAAGTAAGTGAATGACCCATGTATGGTCATATAGAAAGACACCTATCTGCAGGAGTGGGGAGAAGAGGAAAGCACCTGGCTGGTATGACCACAGCTGGTTCTAGGATTGGACAAAGCAGGTGCTTACCTGGTGCTATGAAGTGACGGGAGCGCCACACCACCCAGGGCCCATGGCCTAAGCCCCCTCTGCCAGTAAAAGGTACCCTACCATCCCTCAGCACTTGCATGAATATGTCAGGCCCTATCTTTCCCCTTGTCCCTCCGCTTCCCTCAGGGCAGCCAGGAAAATGTATTTAAAAAGCCTTGGGCTACTTAAGAGCAATCCCCCTTGAACTGTGGAGTTCAAATCCCCACTGCACCACATTCTGCCTATCCCCTCTCACTCTTATGTTGAAAATCTCAGTCTCATGTAGTATAAGAAATATTTTAACATCTTGAAAATAGTCAAAGCATATGAAAAACATTTTTTGTCTGTTTTCATTTACCAGTGGTTCTGCATTACTTCATCTGACTTTATTTCATTGCTTATTTAATTTAACACAGCAAAACTCATCTTACAGGTTGGAATACACTAGTCATTGCAAACAAACATTCAATTACATAAGCTAAGGATTGTATTCTCACATGTCTTTCATTTAATATTAAGCATTTGTGTGTTTATTAATTCAAAATTCATGTTCAATTTCAAATGCGTAAGTTTGCAAAAAAAATTTCCAAGTATGATAAGGAATAGCTTCTCCATTGATAATAAAGTAAATAAAAAAAGCTTAATATTTTTTCCACTATTTCTCTGTCCTGCTTCTCAAAGTCAGAAACTGTCAAAAAATTATTTTACCACATGTAAAATCCCACTTAGGTTGCAGTCATCATCTTACTTTACTGTACTGCTGATCTGCTCACCTGCTGCTAAAAGAAAGGTTTGTTTAACCTAATCCTTTCATCTTTGGATCATGACAGAATATCAAGCCTCAAACCAGTCAGTTGAAAACCTGTAATAATTTATAATTGGAAATGCTTCTCTGCAGACATCATTTTCTCCTCAGAGATCAAGGAAAGGCAGACAGAAAACCAGCGTTGTTTCTAACAAATTATGCCCAAACTAACGGAATTCAAATGATCTCTCTATGGAGCACCTAGGTGGCTATGTTTGTTCCCTTATAAGTTCGTTCCCTAGAGTGGAATAGACAGAAGATTTTGTAAGAAGGAACTTAACATTTCCTAAAACATTAGTGCATGTTTTTGCAAAACCAAAAAAAAAAAAAAAAAAGGCATAAAGATATCAACAGAAACACTGTTAAAGGAAACTTATATTTAATTGTTGTGTCATTTCCTAAGAATAGGTGTGACAAAGAATTTGTCCAAAATAACAGAGGTTGAAAATGGTAGCAGAAATCAACTGGCATGTGAGATTAGGCAGTCACAAGAGATTTTTCCATAAAATTGGAATTCAAATAAAGGGTTTTCCTGTAAGGGGGAAAAAAAACCCAAACCAACTTTATAAAGCTACCACAACATCTTTATATAAGCAGGTTTATTAGAATTATGTTTAACGTTTCCAAAATATTTACCATCCTAGATAATTGTTCTCTTTGATCTCTTAAAATTCATGGAGGCTCCAGAGAACATTGAGTTCCCAATTTGTTCTAAGCACACAGTGAAAGAAAGTCCTTCTCTAAGGAGATTACTGTCTGTAGGAGAGAGGGCAAGATATGAGGTCAGGATCCTCACCTCACCTCGCTTACATATATTAAGGAAAACAGATGTACTGCCAAATCAAGAGACTTAAAATGTGACAGCTGTGGTGTCTTGAGACATTGACTCCAGTGTCCGGAGTTTGGGTTAAGAAGCCCCTGATATTCCTGCACCTGAGCACTCATTCTTGCCATTGCATTTCAGTTCCCTCCTCTTGGCTGCAATGATGCAGCTGTTTCTGAAGCCATGTGGTAAATCAGATGATTGAAATGATCCAGACTAAATATAACCTGGTTTGCATTTAGTGGAATGGGAAGGAAAAAGTAGGAGAGGGAACTTCAAGCTTTGACTGGAAACATTACCTATCTAAATTTTAACTGGACAATTCACAGCCAAAATATTTTTGCAGCTCAGTTGTATCACAGTTCCCCTTCAGCCCTAAACCTTTCTATAAAATAGAGGGAGGATAACTAATTCAACTGGTCATCACTTCTCTATTCTGAACAGCCTAATCTGGTCTGACACAGCTACAATGGATGTCCTTAGGCAAGTGTCAGTCTAGTCAATCCCATTTATAGTATTCTTTATGATAGCAATATCATTTTCATACTACTCACTAAGGGCTACAATAATGTCACACATTTTGAGCATAAAACATGCTAGAGATATCTATATTTTAGATCAATAATCAGTTCTGCAGATGTCTTAAGGCACAACTGATATTACCCAAATATTTTGGGTGTTGATCAGCAAGAAGGACAGGTCCCAATAGACTTCTAAAAATGCAAAATGAGAACACAGAAAAATCCCCAAATCTACAGTATTAGCAGTTATGTCACTGGGAAGGGTGAATTTTTACATTCTTCATCCAAAACACAAACTCGAAAAAAGTATTCAACTGCTAACTTACAGAAAACTTGTTTAAATGAAATTCCAATCTTATAAGTCTCCTTTTCTAACCTAGAGATTATTTCATATACTCTTGCTTCACTGGGTTTAAGAGTCCCTTGGCTGTAAAGATTTCTCTAAGCTGCTTCCCTTCATGAGCAGTAGATCGCAGAGAAATAACTTATCTACAGTATTTTCTTAATGAAAATGTCCACAAATTGATTTTTCACCCTTCACCCTCCCTTTCAAGATACAATTCAAAATAAACGAGCCAAACTGTCACTGACTGTATGTATGTCTTGTTCCTCAAGTGGCTTTATAACAAGGCAACATAAATAAAGTATTAGACTTGCATTAATAATAAAACCTACTCAAAGATCTCACAGAAGCATTAGGGAGTTTCATAAAACTCCAAATAAAAACCCTCAAAAATTAACAAAAGAACACACTTCATTAACCTGAGAAACCTGAGAAGATTGAAAGTATTTCCTCTCTTAAACTAAAGGAAGGAGTTAGACTTCTTGTTCTATGGGAATCCCAAACAACAAAACATTTCACTATGATATTCTTAACGTTGTAATATTTTTACAAATCTGCTCGCTCTATGTATGCTCTGTACTTAAAATATTTCATCCTGCCACTACACGATAGGAAAGTGCCATCTCAGAGGGAAACAGGGCTCGAACTTTTTGAAATATTTCATACATTTAAAGAAATTTCTTAAATGACACCTTGAAATTAAGCCCACGGGTAGAATACATTCCCTCAAGAAAAAGTACCTGTAACTATCAGTTGCATTCTGCTGAACTTCTTGACTGCAGCCTGGAGAGTTGATAAAATCTGTTAATGAAATGCCTATTTTCAAGCTAAACAGCTATGACACAAAATGCTTGGAGATATTTTCAATATGCATGACATCTTTCTTCACAAATAGAATTATTTGTACTCAAAAGCAAAAAGAATCTAGTACTGGATGACTTTGAATCAGATACTTTATTGTAAAGAAAATGTAAAATGCAAATTAAAGTTCTATATTATTATGCAGAAGATTTTGATACTGTAAAAGACACCCCAATTTTATATAGGTCTCAGCATCATCCTAGAGAAAGTGCATTGAAAACTGGCACTGTGTGCTGCTGTCCCCTAACCTAACTCTCACTGTGATTTTGGCTAAGTCATTCTACCTTCTCTCTCAAGGAGTGACTGAACCTTCTTCCTACTTGCAACAATGAGATTATTATAATAGTTATTATTATAATAATTAACATCACAGAGAACTGGTGTGACTTAATGTAGCCTTTGTAAAGCCATTTGTAGTTCTAGCAAAGGTAGCATTAGTGAATGCTAAGTCCCATTCTTTTCTTGCACAGAACATGAAGCAGTGACCTGCAGTACTTGAGAAGAGACTTACGTGAGGCCACAGCTGTGGGCATCCACTGTTTCGAAAATATTGTATGCCATAAATACCTGGCACTTCGCATCTTTATGACCTACTTTATTTCACCTGATATTCAGAATGGTTCTTTGTCTCAAAAGGAGCATGTGTATGTAACTTGTAGCTTGCTGGAATATCTTCCAACTGCAACGGCCTCTAAGTGGTCCAAATTTGACAACTTTCACAATTTGACAAACTTAAGTTGGAATACGCTAGTTGTTTCAAACAAACTTTCAATTACATAAGCAAAGGATTGGATTTTTACAAGTTTTCTATTTAAGATTGAGTATTTACATGTTTATTAATCTTAGATTAGATCTCTGTCTGACCACCATCCTGTCAATCCTTTGATACACAATAAAAAGGTCTTCAGTCTCTTCGCTATTTGAACTGCAACAGCAAAACTGAAGATTTTGCTGGGATTATTCCTTCACCTCTTTGAGATTAAGAAATTATTTCAAAACTTGCTTATACTTTCTTTCAAAAATTGTTATTCCTCCATAAAGCTAGCATATATTTTATTATGAGAATGTTGATTTTGTTTGAATGTTGATTTCACTTGAAATATCCCTTCCAGTAAAGAGTGATCCCTCTCTTGCCATAGAAATTCTATACTGATCATATTTGATGGGGTTTTTTATTATTAATCAGGGAAATTATTGCAACTGTATGAGCTGTCTTACAAAAAAAATGCCATAGTTTATGGGCATATGTATTCTTTCTGGCATATCCCAACCTATTCTGGACTCAAAGTACTACAAAGTCATCACATCCAAGCCTTCTTAAGGACACTGAGGTCTATACATCCCTTTTTGCCAGCCAGGAAAGCAGACACCTCAGTACTAGAGAATACTTTCGTCAACAAATGTTCAGCATTTTTCATACTTCCAACTGTACAGATTGAACTCTGCTCCCAGACCAGCATAAAGAGGAGTCAAACCCAAATTTAACAATGTTGACAAATTGCAGACCATCAGAAGCAGTTGACTCCTGGCTGCATTTACACTGGGAAATTCAAGTATGCTTGACATACTATCTTGTTGGTACAGAATTAGCCCTAGTCTGTGATACTAAGAGTTTTAATCCATGAAAAGACAACTGTGTTCTGGATCAGTTTAAAAAGATTGTCAGGAACCCATTTCTTCTAGCTAGATAACCTCTGAAATAAATAAATAGAGAATTCCAAGGTGAAAAGATTATACAGTTCTCATTTCATAGAATATCAGAGATGAATTAATGTCCTGCTACTTACTTGCCCACCACCAAATTCTATTTTGATATATTTCCTGGTTATGAAAATCTTGCAAATAATCTAGACAGTAATCCAAATTCCTGCAACTGCTTTCAAAAGTTTAAAGACTCTGTACCATACTGCAAGGAATTTTTTCCAAGGGCTCTGTGAGTGTTACATTTCAAGCCTCCTGGAACAGAAACGTAATCCTTTACAATATTTAGTATTCTTTTAGCTTCGCTCCAAGGTTCTGAAGGGTGTAGCAAATATAGATGTCAAAGGGCCTTTTGCATACTTTCCTTCACTTTGCTAGTGAACTGTCACGTTCAGATTTCTCTTTTATTGACAAGCCCCAGTAATCAACCCTATACCCTATTCATAAATTTGCTACCGTTTGCTGCAATATCATTACATGCCAGTAATTGCTCAATTCATAGCAGTAGATACCCTAAAATGCTGTGAACCTTACTGATATCTAATTATTTACCTGAAGCCAAATTCTACTGTTAAATCCATGAAAACATTTTTCCAGTACTAACCTTACTGATATCTAATTATTTACCTGAAGCTAAATTCTACTGTTAAATCCATGAAAACGTTTTTCCAGTACTGATCCTCACTGTAGGTATTTGCTATGGCCAATAACCAAGCTGCTGATCTTTAGGTCCCCTCCCCACTATGAATTCTTTTGACTCTCTAGGATATCAAAAACTGTGATTTAGAGGCAAGGGGAGCATATTAAATACATGCAGAAAACCTGTTTTTAAGGCATGTACTTGCACCAGCACTCTACACCGAAGCATTATTTTAACCAGGTGAGGAAAACAGAAAAAGAAGGAGGTTTGCATGACCAATTAGAACTAGCGAAGACTATTCACATGCTGAATGAGTAATAGTTACTATGCACTGAAAAGTTTGCAAACCAGACCTTATTCGTAGATATTGGTAATTATTATTGAAAGAGTGCTCATTTCAAGAGAATACTGCACTCCTACAAAAATTGCAAAAAAGAAAAATGATGTTAAATTTGTTACCTATAGGATAAGGTATGAATTATTCACTAAGCTTGATTCATGTGCATAATTCTTCACAGTTAAGCATGCAAAGCAGATCAGGTTCCACACAATCATATGATTACTAATTTTATATGCAATTACTTCATCAATGTCTGTAGTTGCAGTATTTAGAAGTACAAATTTGATATATTCTTGTTTACATATTTTATAGACAGCTAATATATTTTTAGAGTCCATGTAGGTACTTAATATAGAGTTTTAATACTCAATTTTTATACTTCAGATATTAAGATAAGGCTATATGCTCTTAACAAGACTTCATCTAACTGTAGAAGAGTACTTGCAACTTCTATCTTTCTTTGGTTTGTAAGTCATATATGGTAGTGTGTTACAAATCAGAGGGATTTTTGTTAATGTCAGATAACATATTTCAATATTTGTTTGACAGAGGGTGAACAGCAAATGCAGAGTAGCCTTTTACTTAAGTCCTAACAACTGCTACCATTAAGACTTAAATAACAATCAAATTGCTGCTGCTATATTTGATAGATTGCTAACAAAGTTTTCTTCTGAAATGCTCTTTTAATTTCCTGAGTAGGTAGGAGCTTAAGAAAACTGTATTTAAGATTCACAGTTTCTGCCGATGGTTATATTCAACAGTTTGTTCTTATTTGCAGTTTCTATGACTACTGGAGCAGCACTAATTTCTCCAAATTGGAAGGAAATAGAATCCAATTTGTATATTTAAACAAGAACATGCACAATTTTCTTTGAAAGCTATTGCAGCAGAAAGAATGCACATATATATACCTTTCCACTTTAATGAAAAAACACAGGCATACATATTCAATTTCAAAGATGTAACAAAGCAGAGAAAAGCACAACCAATTTTAGCTACATATTTTTTATGTAGTATTAGGAAATTTTAGCCAGTATTGAAAGAATTTTACTTTTACTTTTTCCAAATGTTCACTACAAGCCATGTGACTTTTTTTAGTGGGACGAAATAATAAAATAAGAAGAACAGCATAAATACTGTGTTTCTTTCTTAAAGACTTTCCTGTGCATCCTATATGCATAATTTTTTCCCTGTATCACTTATGCCTGTTATTTAATTCTAATTCCCTGAATCTAACACAAGGAAGCACTAATATATATGCAGGTGATGTAAGATTATGACTCATTCTACTGATTTCAATGGTACTAGTCATACATTTGTGTAATGTCTTTTCTAGTAATTCCAGTTCCTTTAAATATATTGTAGTCTTAGCCACAAGAAGTCCAGTGACACCAGAAAAGCATGCTGACAGAATAAAAAAAAATTCATTGTACCTACTGAACGTATTTCTAACTGAAGAAACTAGTTCTTTTTTATGCTGTTCCTATATTTTTGCGTGGCTTTAATCTATCAGCCTTTAAAAATAAATTCAATTTTACTGCATTTTACGCATGCACCTACTGGTTTCACATTCAACAGAATCCCTCAGACAAAGAAAATTTTAGGTACAATAAAATTACCCCTTTGATAAGCCTCACTGCTATGCAACTGGGCAGCCACACAGCCCCTACCAACCAGGCAGCCAGCACATGAGGCAACTTGCAGCACTGGACAGCCTGCACAGCTGCTTGGTTAGGGAACTCTGAGTTCTGGATAACCACAGAGCCTCCCAGCCAACTAGCTTGACATTCGTGTTTCATGCCAGCTGGCTCACCTGTCCAGTTTCCCTTCAAATATTGATGAATTGACATAAAATACGTGTCTGTTAAATCAACATTTTTCAAGGTACTCCTGTTCTGCCAGAAAAGTCATAACTGGATTTAAAATTATGTACTGGAAAATAAATTAGGATTTAATTTCCTAACTTAAATCAAAACATTAGTGCATCCATCCTTTTTCCTGTAGTAATTCTCTCATCCTAGTTTTCCTTTGTGTCAAATTACTTCTTTTTTTTGAAAACCCCTTCAGAGGGAGCAGGAAATACAAAAAACATCTTTTTGAGCACAGTGGAGGAATGTTCTCTAGTTTTCATTTCTTGCAGCGAACACCCTACATTAAACATCACTCTGCAACCCTGAGTCTGACCATGTACTTCCATATATACCTTAAGACACCCAAAAAGCTTTCCTGGCTAACAGTCAAAGATACGTTCTTCTTTATCAACCCCTAAATTATCTATTTCATACATCAGTTGGGTAGCTATGTGGAGACAGCCCTTTTACCTTTTGGTTGTCCTGGGGAAGAGAAATGTGAAGGCCAGTCATCTCAAAAAAACAGTCATACTACATTCGGAATCACTGCTTGGCAGAATGGAACACTTCAGGTTCAGTCAGTTTTTCTGAAATGACTCTTAACACAGGTCTGGGCAAGCTAAAAACAAATAAAAAAAATTATTTTAGATTTTTAAGAACAGATAATAATCATCACATTAGCTGGGAAATAAAGAAAGGGAAGACCCACATATTTTACAAGCACTTATATGTGTGCTTAAGTTAGATCACTAGACTGCTCTTACCTTCAAAATGTAGTTAATATGCTAACAGATAGTTAACATCATTCCTAGCTGAAAGCTGTGATATACATCCAGTCCTATGCCTTCCAGCTACATTAATGGAAAACAGTTCAGACCAAGCAGCCTACATTTTATCTATTTTTTGTTAGAATTAAGACAAAATTCCTCTGCCTTCCATTCTTCTCCCTCGCCAATCTCCCCATCATTTAGTATCCAAAAACCTGAGCAGGCTTTATGATTGCTGCCCATCTTTTTCTCTCGTGTGTCACCTTCCACTTTGGGGATGGTGCGATAACATTGTTCTGAACTATTTTTTCCTCTATCTGCTCTGATGGACAGAAAACTTGGTGAGTGCATGGGAGAAACCAGTGCTCTCTTCACTTTATTATGTCCATCCATCAGTCTTATTCCAATTAAAATGGAAAAGCAGTATTTGGTAAGAACTGTCCATACACAGTCTTGCCACTTCTGTAAGTGCTCAGAGAAGAAATGCTCTACAATTGACATTTGTAACCATAGTGTAGCTCCCTACAACCTCTGTAGACACTGAAGTATTTTTTATGACAAAAAAAGAAATAAAAGCTTAAGCAATGAAATTTCCCTTCTTTACAGATTAAGTAGCAATATGTTGTTATGTTGTTATGCTGCTATCAAGAACAAATTATGTAAGTACAACAGCTGCACATGATGACCAAGTTAATATGGCCATTAAAACTTAAATAATCTTTTTCCCTATATAATTCATACAAGTAAGAGTAAAATCCGCACCTTTCAAAACATGTAGCTTAAGCTTTTCAGCCTGAATCCAGCAAACACGTTTACAACATAGGAATTTTTCCATTTATTTTAGTTATACATGTTAAACATCTTTTGTTGGATTGGAAACTTGGACTTGTAACTTAGTTTTGCCATCAACATCCCTTTCACTGGTTATCAAAGGGCTCTTGAATCTGGCGATTCTTTGGAGAATGAATCAGATAATCACTTGCTCTGGGGATGAATAAGGCTACTGGGTTTGCCTGTATCACATGTAAAGTATGATCCCAGTTAACACCATTCTGATATTATGTTTCCAAGATACACATAAACATTTTGCTAGCACGGGCTTATCTCTGGCTCAAGGCCTAAATGTAATTATGGGTCTAGGGTAGAAATGGAAGAGCTTCCTTTACGCATTGCAATGGTAACGCAAAGGCTGCCAACTGAAAAGGAAGGTAGGAATTTTGACAGATATGAAATACAACAACTTATCAGGCAATAACGGGATCTCATAAGCATGTCATACGGTTTGTATAACAGCTAATGGAAGTTTTTACACCCTCCCTCACAAGTCAAAAAGAATAAAACTGACTACTGATTAGAATTTTTTACTTAGAAATCTAAATAATAAGCTAATGTGAAAAGCACCTATGTCATTAATTACAGTTAAATATCGCTAAGTATGTAATTTGCTTTTGAGATGCATCTATTTAAGGTGCTGTTATGCTTTACTCTCAAAAAACTTAAAATTCCACCCATTTCATTTAAAAAATTAATATTGGAATTTCATAGGCAGGGCAACCTATGATTGCCCAGGCGAGGTAAAGAAACAAAACTTCTCCCAACTAACTAGTGATAGGACAAGAGGAAATGGCCTTAAGTTGCGCCAGGGGAGGTTTTGATTGGATATTAGGAAAAATTTCTTCACTGAGAGGGTGGTCAGGCATTGGAACAGGCTGCCCAGGGAAGTGGTGGAGTCGCCATCTCTGGAGGTGTTCAAGAAACGTGTGGATGTGGCGCTTCAGGACATGGTTTAGGGGACATGGTGGCGCTGGACTAATGGTTGGACTTGATGATCTTGAAGGTCCTTTCCAACCTAGTGATTCTGTGATTCTGTGAAAATGAAATGCAAAGAAAGAAACAGTAAAAGGAGTTGTGAAATTAATCAGTCAAATGGTTTACATTAGCATAAACAATTGTGGACTCAAAATGGCAGATCAGTTGATACAAACATTATTCTAAATATATTTCAAGAGCATTAGGTATTTCCTGTGAATCTTTATTTCCACATGGCAGAACTTGCCACATCACAGCATTGTGGGCAAGTATCCTGTGCTCCCTACCCTACCACTGAACCATAGGTATCATATGACTTCTCCTGCAGTGCACTGTGAGGTGAATACCAGGAACAACTGCATCCCGAGACCTTTACATCCTGCAAATACGCAGGATTCTTCCTTCTGTCACCCCTCGACCCACTCTGCCAACAGAGACACCAACAAGGGGATTTAATAGAGCTTTACACCACAGTGCTGACTGTTGTAGATTTTATGAAAATTAAGACATTTTACCATATATGGCTTTGTAACTTCGCCATTTTGCCATCACATAGCTTTTACACAGCTACAGACATGTTTTGAGTCTAAGTGAAAGACAATGGGATACAAGGTCTTTGCCAATGTCACTTTGGAAAATGAGATTTAAACTAAGATACTTCAGCACTTTAGAATAACATCTGACAGTCACAGCATTCATAACATGTTTGTATACACTACTATGAATCTTAAAATTAAGACAGAATTTTATTTTAGACAGTTGACAAGACAGCTTATTGTCAACATCTTGAAAGGGGTAGAGAAGAAAACACAAAGCATCCTCAGAATTCCTGCTTTCTAATCTTACTAGGTTTTTCTTATGAAGAAAGTCTGTTTTAATGTATTTACTTAAAAATGTCTTAGCAAAGAAGAGTTGGATGAAAACTGTATTATCTAGAGTGCCATCATCAAGTCTGGCCGTAGACAAATTCATCCAACTTACGTAGTTCTATTGAAACATTTACTATTGCTCTGAACATGAGCAAAGGAATCCTTGATTAAGGGAACTCCCAGGATAAAGTAGTATAGAGAGCAGAAATATCTTGAAAATCCAAAATACGGATTATAATCCCACACAGTAAATTCATAAATTGATAGGGCCCATTCTTACGTGACAGTGTATTTCATCAGTCCAGAGAGGCTGTCATCTACCGTATCTGAATAAATCAGTGTGCAAAACTAACTCATGAATGATGGTGATGGGATTATGGCATTTTGAATTATTGGGTGAGAGAATCTAACTCAACTGCCGTGGAGAATAATTATTGCTAGTCCATTTAGGACACAATCTAATTAAAAATTTAAAAGTCACAAGACTTTACAGCTACTACATCTGACCTAATTTCCATAATCTCCCAAATTCCGCATACTGAGTAAAGCTAGGCCCAAGAATGTTTCTTGCAAGTAACTGTTGGTATTTCAGCAGTTAGGTTACAATCCATTACAACCTTTTTATGCTGTTTATTTTTATGTTATGATTATGCTTGCTGCTTGTACTATTGTCTATATACTGAACTCTGTGTCCTTTATATGTTTTCAGAGATGAATGATTCAGTATTATTGACCTTCATGAGGTACAGAATAAAATGGTCATCAAATCATGCATACTACTTACAGTTTGAGGCTAACAGGTTGACTCTTTAATGAATTATTCCAGCTCCAGTGATAAATCAAAAACAATCTGTTTGCTATTTTTGCTTAAAAAGACACCCTCCCTTAGCTATCACAGTTACAGCATGACTGAAGCATTTGATGTTTTGATGATAAAGATGAAAACTGCAGGCAGGAAAACGAAAAACAAAATGGAACTTCAGTTAAAATCCTAGCTTTTATTTCCATTTCACACTATGATTATATTACTGGCCCTGAGTGTGTCTTTTCCACTTTTTCCCTCCTTCTTTCTTTTTTTTATTGGGGGGGGCAGGGGGAGTGCTGCTTGCCCAAAGAGCTATTTTCAAGGAGACTTACTTGTTCTAGCTTCTCTTTCCAGGAGTCTTTTACAACATTAACAAGCAAAAAGCAGTGAAGCGTTGTAATCATAATACATACAGGGTGAGACAGAGATGAAGCCTGAATTATAAATCCTTGAACTGAAGGAATCCACAAGTACCTGCCCAGGTTTCCTTCCTGGTATCGTTATATACTAGATTTATTAATAAAAATGAATGGTGAGTAAATCTCTTTAAGTAAACACGAAAATTTCAATCCTATCCAAAGACTCTCTTCATTAGGATATCACTGAGGCATCTGTAAGGTTTTGAAGGATTTCTTACTCCACATCACAAAACATTTCATAAATCAACGTCTTCTAGTCATAAGGATTAAGACGGAACCAAATTAAATTTCTTTTGCCTTCTTTTGTTATGAATAAGCATATTCTAAAATGCACTGCTCTTTCTAAATTAAGAATGAGCATGAGTTTTCTTCCTATTTTTGTCCAAAATCCTATGGTTCGTCTGTAATAAATTTAACAAGAACTAAGTATTTTCTGGACTCCCAGAGAATTTTCCTAACATGGACCACATTTAATTAGTCATAATTAGGTCATGTTAGGTTTAACATTGAAAGCCATTTCTGTTTAGTTAATTTATATATTGATACGTTATAGTAAAGTTAGCTGCTTAAACTGTGCAAAGGAATAAGAGAAGCTGAATTTCTGTTACTTTAAATACTGCTTGTTGTTGTTCAGTGCTGAGCTACTACCCATCTTTTGCAGGTATTTCTTAGCATATATATAAACTCAACTTCTGCTGTGATGCAGTTTGGATCCTAGATGATGACAATGATATTTCAACTTTGTCAGACTGAATCAGCTAAGAAATCGTTTGGTGTTCCAAAGGACCTCTAAGATGTAAGATGGTAAAGAATAGACCTGCAGTAAAAAACAAGAGAAGTGGTTTTCTTGTAATACTATAGTCAAGAAATCCCAAATTATCCTCTTAAGAAGTGTAGCACTACCACTTAGTTAAGAGAGATGAATACTTTTAGAATAACATCTTGTCTCTGGCTCTATTACAGATGACAGCTCTATTACATGTGAACTGCCTCACCCAAAAAGGAAACCAGGACCACCCTTAGTGACAAATTAACTGAGGACTTCCAGGGGATTACTTAAAACATATTAGCATTCTCAATAACAATGGCACTTAACAATAGAGACCTTCAGGGATCTAAAAAAGATGTGTGCAACAATTCCTAGACAATTTGTTTTACTCTCTCTCAGAGGACCTTCTGAAGTTTACTTGATTTTATATTCTCTACTGTTAATCATGAGAGGAGCTCCATCAGACTTGTCAACATACCAGGTCCAGATTACATAATATATAGAAAGATAATGTGATTCTCATGCCAGAAGTGGTCTCCTCATCTCAAAGTATTTTGAATTATTTCTGTTTCTACCTAATCTTTTTAAGAACACTGAGGAAAACTCACTATTTATGCAAGTAGGCACAGTACCAAATGTCAGTGGAATCTTTTTCATTTAAACCACCAGCCTCAGACAATGGCATGCTAATTAGCAAGTTGCTAATCTTAGCAATCATACTGATTGCTAAATCATACTGCAATGCTATGATTGTAGCTTAGTGGCTTAGACAGGTTTACTCTTCGCTGG
>NW_010511117.1:0-17981 GCF_000687285.1 Phaethon lepturus | reverse complement strand
TAGTGATTCTGTGATTCTGTGACATAAACTAGTAAATTTTTATTTTCAATATTCTTGGTTTTCTACACTGAACAGTAAAGTTCTAATCTAATGCTGATGGAAAATGAGGTGGGTCAAACATTACATGGCAGCCAGGAACTTCAGAATGCTTCAGATGCTCATTTTTTAATCTTTGGTGCATTTCCTCCCTTTGGCTTAGATCATAAAATGTAACATTCAAGACACTGGTGTTTAGAGGAGAGGGGAGGTAATCTGGAAGGCTGAAGATTTTGAAATATAGTATACCAACTCAAAAACTTAGAATGCAACTGCAGTGAATTTTAAGCCAAGCTCCTTAATGTTAGAATAGAAAAGTGGCTGTACTGGGTAAGACCATCGGTTCATCTAGCCCACTGTGCTTTTTCCCACAAGTGCCATATAAGAGTACTGGAGGAAGGATGTAAGAGCAGTTTTTCCCACCCAATAATTTTTGGCTCTGAAGGGTGCTCAGCTAGCTGGGTTTTCTACCATTGCAGTAATTCTCCACAGATTTCCCTTTCATGAACTTGTCCAGTCTCCTCTGGGACACACAGAAGCCTCTAATGTCCTCAGTGGCAAAACAGTTCTCCTGCCTTGTGCGTGAAGAACAAACTCATGGTGTTTGTCTTGATTATGGTTCCTATGACCACCAAATCAGTTTCTTGTTCCCAGTCAGGAAGAGATAACGAACATCAGATTCTTCTCTGCCCTCTCCACACTCTTTGATGCTTCACAGACCTTTGCTACAACCCCCTTCCCCAAACTCCTCTCTTTCCCAGAAGAAACCCACTTTATTGAGTCACTGTGATTCAGAAGCCATTAGAGATATTTGATCATCTTTGTTCCCCTTCCCTAAAATTTTTCCATTTCTGCTCTATTCTTTTTGGGGAAGAGGTGCACAATATTTAAACCACAAGTGAGCCATGGATTTATACTGAGCCACAATAATAATGCTCTGTTTTACTCTCTGCTCCTTTCCTCATATTTCCAAAAATTTGAATTGCTTTTTGACTGCTACCAAGCACTGAGTTCATGTTTACATGGAAATATGAGTCATAACCCCAAGATTTCACTCCTGGGTGATGATGGGAGCTCAGAGCCCATCTTTTCATATGCAAAGTTAGGATTGTTTTTCCCATGTGCATGACTTCATATTTATCAATTTTGAGTTTCAGCTGCCTCTTATTTAATAAATGTTCTGCGTTGTATGAGCTGTCCATTCCTGTCTTCTAGAATATTCTTATTTACTACTGTGATTTTTTCTTTGTATTTAAAAGAAACATAATTTGTTTTTCAATAATAATTGTGCTAGCAGTTTCCACAATACATTGTTAACATGCTTTTTAATTCAATTACAGAATCAGAAGCAACACTTTGTATCTTGAATTAGAATACTTCAATTGTTGGGAAACAGAAACATCCTTAGATCCAAGTACCAAAAGTTATAAAAATTGTTAATGTTGAATTCACAATTATACATATGAAAATACCAGATGTATTTTGTCACTGTATTTTAGTTTGGAGACTTGATAGAAATTTTCTGAAACTCTCTTTAAGCATGACTACCTAGGAGATAAACAATATGGAACTGATATTCCGTTATCCGATATGGAATTAACTGACATGGAATTAGCAGTTAATCAGTGATAAGAGCCCATAGGTATTAAATAACAATAATACTTAACTTATCAGGTTTTAGACTAAAATTGAAAGTTGGTTTTCTTTTTGACTTGTTCCCACTCAAAAGATACAAGAAAATGTCATCACAATTAATGTTTATATTTAGAAAAGTAGCAAATACAATTATCTATATCAAAATAAGCCTGTGATTTTCTCTCATTTGGTTATTTAATAACAAATATTGTTCTTGGATTATACAGACTTAAAGACACTGAGAAAATAGCTAAAGAGGCTTTAGATAGAAAACAGAGTGGGCAAAATTTCAACCACCACCAAAATAATTACTGAGCTGTTGTTTTTTGAAAGCTATATTTGTTAGTCATGAATTAAAACTTCTGGTGTTCATACTCACATGTATTTTAAACATATTAAAAACATACATTACATTATTCAAAGGGAGTGAGACATTAACCTGACCCTGTCTGTATGTCATCTTCCAAAAGAACAATATCAAGTTAACAAGACATTTTTCCATTTACCTCAGTTAAGCTACAATTACACTCAAGACTGAGAATTCTGGAAATTTTAATCTGCAGAAAAAGCTGAGAAACACACTTTTTATTAAATACAAGTAAAACTGTAATTGCAAGAAACTTCCACTTCTCTGTGCACCGTGCTGCAGCATGGAGAGAACACACACTCGTGCCCTAGGGATAGGTAGATTCCACCTGGTGTTCCTGGATGGAGGACTTCTCTTTGAACCTTCTTTTGACAAGGAAACGTCAGAGATATATCTACATCTGAAATCGAGTCACAGTGGTCCAGCTGCTGTGTGGAAGGTGATGATAAACTCTATAAACCAGCTTTACTACTCGCTTCTTGTAAATTGGCAAATAGAATAATAGCACCACAAACTAGTGTCTGATAAAGGAAAGAAAAAAGAGTATTTGGCTTCAAGAACCTGAGAAATCTTGCTCAGCTTGATTAAACTATTTGGGTAAACAGAAGGAGAAGGCAGTGTGTAAACAAACCCTACATTAACATCTTTTTCTAAAGAGTTTGATGAAAGCGCTTAAAATTAACACAGGTCTATCACATAACTGAATTCCCAGGTAGTTATGAAGGTAATTGATATCAGGCATTGCAACTCAAAATTTATACTGACATTTGTATGAAAGTTGTTTTAACAGGTAGCAAGATCATTTTCAAAAGAGCTATTTATTTTGCTAAATATTAAACCTCAGAGAGGAATTCATTACCGTCAACCTTCAGAAGAAATGTGGAGATCAGTCTTGCTCAGGTGCAGCTGTTATCTCTAGAGTGGAAAAGGCTTTTTTGATTGCTGGGAAAGAGCTTGCTATGCACTTTCAACAGGTAACCAGGCTTTGGAGTTCTTACTGGAGGGATCATACTCAGCTCTGAATAATATTTCTTTACCTGTGGTCAGGAAAACTAGAAAGAAGAAGCTATAAGAAAATTCTCGTCTCTTAGAAAAAAGGCTGGGTATAGCCTTATATGTTTGCGTAACCAGGTATGGGTCACCCCACATCAGTTACTGGGCTTTGAAATGAAGGTCAGCAAGCTGCATTCCTGAGGACAAGCAGTTATAGTCACAGGACTGGGAATGCTCTAAGTCCTCCTGAGAGTATGTCTATGTGGTAAGTCCTGGCAGATCAGATCTCATTGAGCCCACACCCCATTATAAAAGACCATATTAATGCGGACTTGGTCAGCCAAAAAGTCACATCCCCTGGCTGTTCATTGGCTCGGCCTCGGAGCTGGACAAGCATGGCCACACGCTTATTTCTCTCTGAACAATGGGAAAAGTGATAGCCCATGTCAACAGCATACAACGTGAGCATTCCTATTGAAGCAGGACCCATTCTTTCTAATGCATTTGAATGTGGGACCAGAGATGGCTTGCTCTGTGCTTTTTCAGCACATGAATGTCTACATATGACCGCCCAGATGTGTCTGCACCACAGGGTAAAGGACAAATGTGGGTGCTCTTCAGGACATATGTTAGGGAGGGAAAGCACCTGCTTCCCAAACTTGCAGACAGCTCATGCATGGATGTCTTTGTGTTAGGGTGAAGCAGGTTAGCTCCAACCAGTGACTTTCAAAAGTTTTTACTGCTTTCTACATTTCTTGTAGACACATAACTGCCAGTTAATCATGGAGCCCACAGAGCAAGGAAATAGCATGAACTATTTGATTTACCAATTTGCTTGACAAACTCTGGCAAAGACATTTAAGCCTTGAAAAGAAAGAGAATGTGTCCATGAAGTCATATTGATGAAAACAGAGCCTAATCACCAAAAACAAGCTGCAAAAACAAACACCTTCAAAGTTGTAGGCAGTTTGGCTTTATACATGGCTTCATTCCATTACCCAAAGAAGTCACTAAACAAATTGCAGCTACATTCAACTGAGGTTTATTGAGAGCAGATGGTCAAAGCAGAGGGAGAGGAAAAAGGAATTTGGGGAAATGCTCTCAAAGATACTGCCAGGGACTCCCCAGGGTCCATGGAGGTTTCCTTGGGTCCATCAGGGCAGGACCTGACAACCACAACCCGTCCCATCACTTCAGCCAGGAGCAGGGCAGTTCTGGGGCACTAGGGCAGCCCCAGGCACTGAGCACCTCCTTCAGGATGGGGACAGGCCAAGACCAGGCCAGGATGTGGGTCTGTGGGCCCATCCCAGTGAAACCCATAGCTGGGCAGGGCAGGGCTGTTGGGCAGCTGGAGACAGGCCTTGCTGTGGCATTTCTGGGTGGTTGACATAGCGTCCTGGGTCATGGCGGGGCCCCAGGGGAGTGGGCAAGGGCAGTCAGGGCTGGCAGTGCCTCAGGGACACAGCAGACACACGAGCAAAGCCCTGCACAAGTGCCTGTCCTGAGTCCCCAGCTGGCCAGGCCGGAGGATCTTTGAAGGACCGGGGCACTTGAAGCTGGGGAGCCCCCCACCTTCAGTCCTACACTTGCAGCAGTATCAATCCCACCATCGCTTAGACCTGTCCTGTGTGTTCAACCACTTGTGCCAACTGCTGACACTCATTCTGTCCATTTCAGGCTGTGGCCTGCGTCATTCATTGCCACATCCAAACATCTCTTCTTCAGCTCTGCACTGACTCACCCCATCCTCTCCACAACTCACTCATCCCTCCTCATGCACAGCAAGTGATATAAAACCTGCCTCAGCCTATATGGAAAGAGCTTCTGAAGTCTCCAGCTGAGTCCTGTTCCTATTGCATCCTACACTGCAGTAATATCCATGCTTTCCTTTATTGATACTCTCAGCTAGCTGAGCTATATGGAAGCGTGGTAGATCACCTCTAGATGCTCTGCTCACTTTTAAGTAACAGAAGATGATACTTTTCCCCCGGGGTAAGTTTGCCTGCTATCATCAGATGTGGTCATTCCCTCCTCTGTTAGGTTCTGATTTTACATCTAAACTAGCTAATGGATTTGTGTGCATTATAAAGCACATTTTGGTGACCAGTGACAACACTCAGCCACCCCCTTCAGCCAAAAGGACTTCAGATATTGGTAACTTTTCCATAACAAGTAACTTCTTATAGTGAAGTTTTTCATTGTATCATGCTCTGGCAAAAGACAGTTGAGAATGCCCTAATCAGTCCTTTTTTAAAACCTAGAGGCAGAGATAAGCTCAGCCAGGTAGGACCAGGCTATGAGGCTGGTGAGCGTGGGGAGCCCGTGGCTGGTGTGGCTGCTGGTGCACGCACAGGGCTTCACCTTCTGGCCTGCTGGGACCCCCCGCCAACATCTGTGTGGCAGCTGGAGCAGTAAGGCAGTGCTTAAGCAAGAACAGGAGTGGCGAAGCTGCGGCCTGTGCTGGAATTGCTCACTTTGCTTCCAGCTCAGGAAAAGGGACGTGTCAGCTGACCCTTACACAAAAGCTACAAGCCCAGGAGCTTTAACCAACTATCTGGGCCGCTTGCTTGCAAGGCTTTCGGCTCACTTCACTCAATTCCTCTCTCAGCACAGCGACTCCCACGCAGAACGGCAGATGACATTTTAAATACTCCAGAGCTATAGCGGGCAAACTTTATGTGCGTTATGAAATTTTACTTCCTTTCCTAATGATGTGTTCGCAAGGTAGATACAGCTTTATTTTGCCAGGACAATTGAGCCTGGACTCCCCAGGCAGTGGTACACTACAACAAAGAAAAGCCCCAACAGACTCTTCTTCCTAGGTGCACAATATAAATGGTCCATCACACAGAATGAGTTGCAGCCCCTTTTCAGACATGCTCATATGTTCCTTTATCTCTTCTCAAGACATGTTTTAAAGAGTTGAGGAAAGCGTAAAGATGTTTGAATCACATTATTGTCCTGTGCTGTTTTGTAGCACATTCCTCTTAGAAAATTGTGTGTGAGGCTCCACAAATAAGATGTAACTGGAAAGTCTGGTCTCTTTACTGGCCTCTCACAGCACTACAGGAAATCAAAAGAAAGCTTAGCAGAGCTTGAAAAAAGTTTTTTATTGTTGCCTTTAGAACATCCTTCTAAATTAAGAGCATTTTAATTCAATTTTAATGCTGGAAGAACAAGATCTGCGTTGTTCACATCTGCTTGTTAAAGTAAATAAAAAGTCATTCTGGGGGAAGAAGACGCAGAATGGCTGTCCTTCCTGTGCCTTCAGTCCTTCTACTTATTCATTACACACCTTTCAATGTTGAGAGAGACTGAGGCAAGCGGGTACCAGCCGCGGTTCTGTCACTGTGCTGCCGTGACTCACTCGTCGAGCCTTACCCCACACCCGCAGCAGTGGCCCTGTGCGAGCACAGCAAGTAATCAGGTTGTGAAAGACTACATAGCACTGCACACACACGAGGAAAGGAAAGTTGTGTAACACCTGCCGCTACAGTTTGGGAAACACTGTTTTACACAGAAGTGCAGCACATGGATCCTTAGGGAAGTGCTGAGCTGAGCCAGAGACCCCACAGTCACTGCAGGTACGTTGCCCCCAGATGGGTACGTCACACAGAGCCCCGCAGACACCTCTGCACCCAGGTCCTTTACTTTAAAAATTAAATGCTGCTTTTTTTGTCTGTTCAGGATGCCTCCTTTGCTCCTTTTCACTTGCCTGCATAGAGAAAAAGTTATTTATGAGCAGGTAGTTAAAGTTGTTTGATGAAATCAAACCAGTACTCTTTAATATCTTCATCAATGACACAGACAGTGGGATCGAGTGCACCCCCAGGAAGTTTGCAGATGACACCAAGCTGAGGGGTGCGGTTGACATGCCTGAGGGACGGGATGCCACCCAGAGGGACCTGGGCAAGCTGGAGGAATGGGCCCATGTGACTCTTATGTGGTTCAACAAGGCCAAGTGCAGGGTCCTGCGCCTGGGTCGGAGCAACCCCTGGTACCAGTGCAGGCTGGGGGATGAAGGCATCGAGAGCAGCCCTGCTGAGAAGGACTTGGGTGTACTGCTGGGTAAAAAACTGGACATGAGCCAGTAATGTGCAGTCACAGCCCAGAAGGACAACCACATCCTAGGCTGGATCCAAAGCAACGTGACCAGCAGGTTGAGGGAGGTAATTCTGCCCCTCTGCTCCGCTCTGATGAGACCCCACCAGGAGTCCTGCATCCAGCTCTGGAGCCCTCAATACAGGAAAGACATGGACCTGTTGGAGAGGGTCCAGAGGAGGGCCACAAAAATGGTCATAGGGATGGAACACCTCTCCTATGAGGACAGGCTGAAAGAGTTGGGGTTGTTCAACTTGGAGAAGAGAAGGCTCCAGGGAGACCTTATTGCAGCCTTTCAGTACTTAAAGGGTGCCTACAAGAAAGATGGGGACAAACTTTTTAGCAGGGCCTGTAGCCATAGGACAAGGGGTAATGGTTTTAAACTAAGAGAAGGCAGATTTAGACTGGATATAAGGAAGAAATTTTTCACAATGAGGGTGGTGAAAGACTGGTCCAAGTTGCCCAGAGAGGTGGTAGATGCCTCATCCCTGGAAACATTCAAGGCCAGGTTTGATGAGGCTCTGAGCAACCTGATCTAGTTGAAGAGGTCCCTGTTCACTGCAAGGGAGTTGGATGAGGTGACCTTTAAAGGTCCTTTCCAACCCAAAGATTCTATGATTCTATGATCTACCTTGGGAGGGCAGGAAATTCTCTATAAAAATACCATGCTTCTATGTCTGTGTCCCTTACTCTGAATATACAGTCTTGGAAGAGATTGCTATAACTTGGTGCATCTTTGCATTTCAAATTCCTTTTATAGAATGTTTGCAGCTAAAGGTAAAGAGACATAAATGAAAAAAAAGTATCATGGTAGACAAACCAAAGGTTGGTTTCTGGAACTTTCCCAGGGCTCATGTATCTGGGGTAAGACTTCCTTTTTCTGATGGACAACATGTTCAATTGCAATTACAAAGAAAATAATCCCAGGCATGGGCACAAGGGTATTATGTCAGCCAGATTCCATTATCCTTTATCCTTCTGTCATAAGGATGGACAATGTTTTTATCTTACTGACAGGAGAAAAGTAGGACTGTTGCGTGACCATAACCTTTGTCTATTTCTTGCCCCCAGTTCATTGCCTCTCAAGATATGATTTTAGCACTTTGGTTATGCAACCTGCTTATTCAGATTTCCCCTCCTCACTTTTTGTGCTGTCATGTGTATATGTCAGACATACATTCCTCACAAACCCATAGCACTGTTCAATCAGAGGAGGAAGAGAAAATGCCAGAAGTCTTTGGGGACATTTTGGGGATGGGTGAAAAAAGGTCACAGGCATGGCAGAGGATCAGCAGAGCAGAAGATTAGCATGGAGTTTGTGCCGTCAGCCTGCAATCAGATGCTTTGCCTCAGCACTCATTCATCATACATAAAGCCTCCTAAACTAACGGCATAACTCCGAAAAGGCAGGAGAATCTGTGATTCTAAATATAACATAGCTGTGCCTTTTTTGGTATTAAAATTATTTCTGTTTACTGTCATCCTTATTTTATGTGCTTTCTCCTCCACACTGATGCTTGTGCAAAACAACACTGAACAACAAAGAATCTGGGCTTTGACCCGATGACAACTGGACATCATAACTGTTGTAGAGGCTACATAAAAACATGCTATAGCTACAATAATTTTGAAAAAAAGCTCTTCTGAGTTAAAAAGAATAAAAAGACAATACATATTTGAATTACAAGTTCTTCAGTTCATGTTTAATTTTGTATTTAAAAAATACAAAAACTTTTAGCACCTGCTCTAATAATGTGAATTGCAAAGAAATTCTGGATACAAATTCATGTAGCTATGTTAATTAGTTTGCCAGGCATTAAGGCTTCATTGTTGTGAACTGTGGAGTCTGAAGGAAATGGAAAACCAATTAACCGGTTTTCAGCAAGAACGCATAGACTTGGAAAGAGTTAACTATGCCATCTTTTTTTAAGTTCTGCCATTAGGAAAAAAGGAAAAGGTAAAATGGGATCATTTCCACATAGGAGGGAAGTGATAGACACAGAGCTGTGCATAAAAAAGAAACAGGCCTTTTACAATTCTTCGCAAACTTTTAGAGTAGAAGATGAAGGAAGCAGAGCAGAAGCATTTTCACACAGCAAGCATTTACCGATCCTGCCTTCTTCAAACCTTTCAAAGTCAAGCTGCACCTCCAAAATGTCCATTTAGGATATTGCTTCATTTAACTTCTGTCCAATCTTGCTTCATTTAACTTCCATTCAATGAAAGCAATGGTTTCAGAAGTCTGACTCCCACTGAGGAAAAGCTGGAGTATTTATTAAAAGTTAATGCAATTGCAAATATTAACACAATAATAGTATTAAGGAAAAAAAATCCCAGAAAAAAGTGGCTGCATATTTTTGGAACCAGTTATCTGAGCAAGAAAAGGGGTGCTGAAGCTCTTCCAGTCCTTTTGCTGTCAGGTTCTGACCATCCTGACTATCTTTTTCTCTTAAAAGCCCTGGTGGAGTTCACATTTTCCCTCCCTCTTCCTCCCTCCCCCATGTACTATGTCTCTCTTTCCAATGGCAATTCCCATAAAATACCAGGGACTTAACTTTTGTATGTGACAGAATATCTGGTCTTTCATTAGGTATATATCCCAAAATCAATTTACAAAACTAAGCATAAAAGTTGTTATTTCCTCGACAGGGCGTCATTAAAAGGTATTTTGTCAGTACCAGGATGGAAAAAAATAAGAGATATGGAGAAAATCTGGCATGAGTACATGTAATAATAGTAATTTAAAATTGAAATTGCACAGTGGAAAGATAACTCTTTAACTTTTAAGAATACTGAATCACAAGCAGAGATTTCATATTATTTCTTTCATATCGTTTCTTTTGTATAATTTCTGACATGGATTGAAAACTGGCTGAATGGCTGAGCCTGGAGCATAGTCTCAGTGGCACAAACTCTAGCTGGAGGCCAGTGAATAGCAGTGTACCCCAGGGGCCAATATGGGGTCCGATCCTGTTCAACATCTTTGATAATAGCCTGGATGATGGGGCAGAGTGCATGCTCAGCAAGTTTGCTGATGGTACAAAACTGGGAGGAGTGGCTGGTACATCAGATGGGAGTTCTGCTATCTGGATGGACCTCAACAGGCTGACAGAAATGGGCTGACAGGAACCTCAAGAAGTTCAACAAGGGGAAGTGCAAAGTCCTGTACCCTGGGGAGGAACAGCCCCATGCACCAGTACATGCTGGGGGCTGCCTGGACGGAAAGCAGCTTGGCAGAAAAGATCCTGGGATCTTGGTGGGAAATAAGTTAAACATAAGCCAGCAATGTGTCCTTGAACCAAGATATCCTCAGCTGCATTAGACAAAACATTGCCAGCAGGTCAAGGGAGGTCATCCTTCCCCTCTACTCAGCACTGGTGAGGCCACACCTGGAGTACTGGGTCCAGTTCTGGCCTTTCAGTATCAGAGAGGGTTCAACAAAGGGCCACAAGGATGATTAAGGGACCAGAGCACCTCTCCTCTTTCATGAGGAGAGGTGGGAGAGCTGGGACTGCTCAGCCTGGAGAAGAGAAGGCTCAGGGGGGAATCATATCAATGTATACAAATACCTGAAGGGAGGGTGCAAAGAGGACAGAGCCAGGCTCATTTCAGTCATGCCCACTGAGAGGACCAGAAGCAATGGGCACAAACTGAAACACAGGATGTTCTCTCTGAACATCACTTTTTCACTGTGATGGTGACTGAGCACCGGCACAGGTTGTCCAGAGAGGTTGTGGAGTCTCCATCCTTGAAGATATTCAGAAAACATCTAGACATGGTCCTGGGCAATCAGCTCTAGGTGGCCCTGCTTTAGCAGAGGGGTTGGACAAGATGACCTCCAGACGTCCCTTCCAACCTCAACCATTCTCCAGTTATTCTGTGAGAAATATTTCTAACAAAATCAAACATTTTTTCTAGCTGCTGTGTTTTTACATCAGCAGAGAAAACAGATGAAACATGTAACTGGCAGTTCAAGTGTATTTCTTCATTGAAAAGTTTGTCTATGGACAGAGTGTGATTTGGGGAAAGTAGTCCAAGATGTAAAAAAAAGAATCTTCCCAATACATTATATTGAAGTGGGGGATCAATTTGGCAAAACATGCCTTGGAAACTATGGCAGTCAATGGAAGGTACCTATTTCATGAAGAAACAAAGCAAGAGATATTAAAAACAAGTACAGTAACAAGACGACCTTGATTTGCCCATTTAAAAAAGATCAAATCACTAAACGATAATAAACATGCCTCTCATAATGTTTATTAGCCCTTTGCACATCTCCAAGAATGCAAGATTTTGCTGGAAGACCAAGCCTGCCCTTTGATAGTGACTCATTACAATGTGCTGCAAAGTTCTGCTGCAAGAATATGCTGCTATAACTTGACCTTCTTCCTGTTAAATAATGCCAAGACTGAAGTAATGTGCTTGTTCAAACTTCTAAATGAATCAAATACAAGCACATGTTCCTAATTCTGATATTATCTTACGAGAGAGAGCTCATGTAACCAAGAACTTTACCACAATAGTGTTCTGTGGTATATTGTAATACAGCCTCATTATTCAATGATCAAGAGTAGGAACTTGCATAGAAAATTCTGACATTTAAAAAAAACAAAAAACAAATCAAATACCTGAAATGTTCTGGAAAACAAATTCAATTGCTTTCTACAAGACGATAACTGACCCCCCCCCGAGAATTGTTCCAGCTAAGATTTTTGTCAGTTGTATTCTTCAACATCATCAAATGGCACCAGCTCACAGCCACTCCATGAAAGCTTTAAGCCTAAAAGCCCTTTTTTCTGATGTGATTTCTCTGGACTCTGTATAGGTGCTTTGATTTATGCCATCTGATGTGAAATCTGAACCAGGACTAGTCCAAGCAACAGCCTAGTTCCTGCAAATTCGGCTTTTCCAATCCAGTGAGTTAGCAAACCCAATGCACAAGGGAAAAAAAAAAAAAAAACCAAAACACCAAACTTTGTTTGTTTGTACGTTTGTCTGTCTGTCTGTCTGTTTTAAAAAGAAGTCAAACTGTGAAACATGTAACCTTTTAAATTTCCTCAGTTATGTGAGATCCTGGCCACTAGAAAAGATTTAAACTTACTCAACTCTCTTTGCTCTTTAGAAATGTTGAAAGACAAAGCTCCTAAAACTGTTCCCCCAGCAGCACTAGTTTAAGAGTAAGGCTGTCTTCAGCAAGCCAAATTCTAAACCATCATCTCAGGTTAGCAGCAACTTACCCCACCAGCATATCCATAGATGTAAATAGAAATTTCCATGAAGTAGGTCAATATTTCTTTCATGTAGGAATATCAAAATACAGCTCACTGAAATTTTCTCAAGATTACTTTCAAGTAAGATTTTAAAATGAGCCCAACTAAGCATTGCTCTTCTGGGACTAAACTCCATTCTGTAATAATACTCCTGAAACCAGTTTGTTGAACACAATGCCTTACAGAAACAGATAACTTTTTCTTTTTTAAACTACTTCATACATATGTTTTAAGTCACACATTCCCCAGCACAACACTCTCTCATCTTTCTCCAGGTAGCAGAGTATAGGTTTTCACATTTTGTTCCTCTGGCATTTTCTTAAACAAGACAGCTAAGTGGTGCCTACAACGCAAGTGATGTGTTACTGCTCTGAAGGCTTGGGTAGGGAGGAGAGGGGTCGTTACAGTCGGCCTATTTTGTTTGGGTTTGGCTCCTGCTGAGCGCACTCAGCGCAATATTGGTTCTGTATGCTTAAGAACAGCATGCTGGAGTGCAAGAGGAATAAAATAGCAAGCCTTTTGAAATATTGGAGAATATTTCTAGCCTGCAGCAGAGGCCAGTGTCAGGCAGAGTTGTTCAATACAGTTTTTGCATTTTTTTCGGTCCCTTGCCACATTTCCTCCTTCAGCTGGAAAATTCACTGCAGATTCAGTACATTTCGCCCCACCTAACATGTTGCCCAGGAGCAGAACAGGACAGGACTGTACTCCATCCAGCTTTTGGCCATCACCACTTCTCTCCTCTGAGCACTTGCTCTAATCCGGAGGCGGTATACATCACTGGATGCATCTCAAAATCTAGTTAGTTTAAAATGCACATTTATCATTTATTCCATTCGTTTTTCTTCATATTTGCATCAACATATGGAGTGATCAAACAGCTACTATACAGGTATTAAAGAGTATACCGTCGCAATGACACTAGGCCTGGGCATGGCTCTAGCAAATATGTGCAACATCTTCATATTTGTGCTTAAATTAAAGGGTAATAGACATAATGAGAGGTGAAAAAGTAGCTCAATTATCTGACATTTAAAACCCTGTGCATGCTTTGCATGAAAGCCATTCTGCTGCCCGTTTAGAGATAACTTTTTAGATGTAATTATTCCACACACTCTGCCACATTATTCCTCCCTTAGGACTATTCAAAACACAAGTGTTGCTGTTCTTGATGCTAACCTTAGGGCTTTGAGGAGCTGTTGTCTCTACAGAAACGAGCTGTGGTCTGTGCACTGGAGTGTGTGAGTGGAAGGCCCATTAGTTCCTAGGAGAAAGTTTCGCAGTGTTACTAGCATCAACAAATGGAAAAGCAGGATACTTTTTTGTTGGGTTTTTTTCAGTCTCTCTCAACGGAATTGTAGAATCATCATAGAATCATAGATTCATAGAACAGTTTGGGTTGGAAGGGACCTTTAAAGGTCACCTAGTCCAACCCCCCCGCAATGAGCAGGGACATCTTCAACTAGATCAGGTTGCTCAGAGCCTCGTCCACCCAGACCTTGAAATGATACGTGGGAACTAATGGAAAATGATCAACCAGTATTTCCTTTGAGAGAGCACTGACAAGTTATTGATTTGCTTCTAATCTGCTTGTAGTTCTCCCAAAAAAGTGATGCATGAAAGGGTAAAGCGAATAAAAATAGCCAGAGGCAGACTCTCCTCAGCAGCAGGAAAAAGAGCCAAAGATGAGAAGCCTGAAAGCCCCAGAAGCCAGAGAAGAGAAGGGTGTCAGGTGGAGACACAGAGGGGGCAGGACCTGCGCAGAAATGAGAAACACGGAAGGAGGAGAGTGGTCAGCACAAAGCAGCTGGTCGGGCTGGGCAGGGGGAAGAATCCAAACCTGAAGAAAGGGCAAATTGGAGCAATTACTACTTGATCAAATCACAACCCTGGGAAAGCAGAGAGCAACGTGTTACATGTAAATTCAGCTGGTGAAAGGAACGGAGCAGTATGTTAACTGATCAGAGGAGATGGCATAACGACAACATATGACGAGAGGAAAAGATGTCCAGAAAAGGGCTGGTTTTCTGGGCAAGCAGTATGCAGGGAGATATAGAAGAGCTATAGACTTGGATCATAATGGAGATTGGCAAATAATGCAGCAGCAAGTTTAAATCTGCCAGACACATTATAGAAGCGTTTACCAAAGGGCACTTAAACAAGTTTGTGGAGTTGTGAGCAGTCAGGCTCTTTTCACCCTTAGCTGGTAAGACAGATATTTTGAACTTGCAGTCTGAATAACTGACTAAGAATTTCCAGATTTGGTTATTAAGCTTCTTAACTTCTCGAATGCTATTACATTAAGTGGATTACTAGGGAAATAAATATGGAAGCATTTCTGCAGACATAAATATCTCTAAAATGTGGAGCTAGGCTTTTGAAACGTTTGCAGCTTGCCTTAATTCAAACGCGCTGTGTGATGCCATTGACATTGCACATTGTAGGTGGTACAAAAATAATACTAATATGAAAGCGGTGTCAATAGTATCCTCATCAAGGCAAATCCTCAAAGGCACTAAGTTTCCCGGTACGCTAATCCAGATGTTACTCAGTTTCTAGTTAAGGCAGCTGATGTTTCATCTAGGTTTGTGATAGTCTGTCTTTATAGTGCCAGAAGAGTTTTTGATTACCATGTGGTTGGTAAGTGTGTAACACTCATTAAATAAATACACCTTGTAATTAGTTAGTACACCTGCTGTCAATATGCACTTTATCTGTGTGACCTTTTCATAAGGTTTTCTGGGTCGCATGTGCCAGAGCAACAGAAAAATCCTTGATCATTTTAGCTAGAAGGACATATGAACAGCTTGTTACAGGAAAAATACATTCATTAACTCTATAGACAACCTTGGTAACTGTGCAACTTCTCCAACAAAGCACTAAATAGCCCAAACCCCAACCGAGCAGAGACTATATAAGTTAAGACAGTAACTCCACTAGTCCATAGCACAGTAGGTTTGTAACTACTAATACAAGCCAGTTACTATCTAGTTATAATTCCTGAAGCAACAGGCAATAAACTCTCCAGAAAAAAAAAAACTTAAGTATGCTATTGACAGATAAATTCTAACAGAGAGTTTGTCTGAATGGAATAAAGAAGAATGGAGAAATACTTTTTTCATCATTGTTTTCCTGCTACCTTAAATATACCATGCTTGTTTAAAAGCGTCATTTCCAGAGCAAGAACTGTATGTTATTTCAAACTTATTTTGTGAGCTAGACAGACAGAGGGGAAATAAAATTGCAATAAGTAAACCCTCTCAGAAATTCACAATTGAAGCTTTTCAAAAGCATGACTAAAAGCAAGTTATATCATTTTCTCTAACTGGAAAATGATGGAAGCTTATGAAACACATAAGGTAAACTGGGGAAAGTCCATGGGATTTGCTGCAGGCTTTGTTTCCCCATTCACTGTGCTGTAATGGAAAGTGCTAAAGCTTCCTTCAACACAACGACTAAGCAGAAGAACAAAGGATTCAAGCTTAATAACCGGATAGTTTATTGTATTTTTGTGATTCAGGAGCACCTTTATGTCTAAAAAGGGGTTGTTCCATTGTTTAGTGTGGTCTGAAAAACTGGTGAGAGAGCTTTTATTGTGTAAATTTCCATATGTTGTTTAGTCTGCCCTTTTCAGGAATTCATTTGCTGCTTACATTCATTTATGTTTCAGTCACTCATTCATATACTATAGAGTGTTATCATTTTCTCCCCACCCTCAAAGGATTGCCTTGTGTAGCTAATGCAATCAATACTTCAGTCTGAGGGGATAAACTCTATCCCAGACTTCCTATTGTTTTGTGGTTGATTTGATTTTGTCTCAAACTACAGCCATCTCAAGCCATATTTTGTCGTCTGTTTGACAGGTCTATTCCTGGGATTTATTTCCTTCTTCATTGTTTGGACTGGGCTTATATTAGACCACTGTTTATTTCCATTTTCTAATTAGTCTTCAGCTGACACAGAGTTATGCTATAGATGTGATGAGAGTTATATCTATTTTTCCCTTATCCAGGCTGTAACTAATTTAAAGTGATAATGTTGATGCCAATCAAAAACACTGTGGATAATATTTTAGTAATAAATATTCATAATTAACTTACTGCATAACCTGACTTCAGATGTAATTAAATTGGCTTAACTTTCAACGTATGTTACAACATGTTTATACTGAATACTTGCAGTCAGTTGAGTTTCTAGTAAATATGAGAAAACCAAGAGAAGTGGAGCCACAGTAAAATTCTAAGCTTTTGTATTAAAAATGGGTAACACCCCAATTAGACACACAACTTAATGAAAAACAAATTTTGTTTCATTCTGAAACCCATACTCACATTCTAAGGAAATTAATCAGTATGCTAAATTAGTGCTGGAGGATGAAGTGGCTCTTCTGAAGCATCTTTAGGACAATAAACTGTAGTTTTTTGTTCATAAGCATACATAGTCATTCTCGTTCAGTATGATGGAGTTTTTCCTAACTTGTGTGAAGAGAAAAAATCGCAATAAAGCTAATTTTATTTTAATCTTATTCAGTTCATGTAGACATGCTTGTGCTTCTTCTCATCTCCTGTCTAACAGAACAGTGGTTTATAACAAATAGTATGCTACAATCGTGCAAATTTACAGAATTTAGAAGACTCTTCAGCCATCCAAGATAGATATTTTCCTATTCTCTGCACTTTCTAAAATGTAGCAGGCTGAAATACTCTAGCTGTTCACAACAAGACATATTTTTACTCAAGATTTTTAGGACAGATTCTTATTGTAAACAAACCAGAAAGGATAAAAGTACAGTTGTGGGAGTTCTTGTTCATCTATGTTTGATGGCATTGTGATACAGTAAGGAAAGCAAGCCTGATTTGTTTGACTTAACAAATTCTCAAAATTGTTTCTCAGATTACGCAGTCAACAGTGCATCTTGCGGGAGGTGCCTTGCTTGACCTGCTGTTTACGAACAGGGAAGGACTGGTGGGAGATGTGGTGGTCGGAGGCCGTCTTGGGCTTAGCGACCATGAAATGATAGAATTCTCAATTCTGAGTGAAGTAAGGAGAGAGGTCAGCAAAACCACTACCATGGATTTCTGGAGGGCAGACTTTGGCCTGTTCAAGTCACTGTTTGAGAGAATCCCTTGGGAGACCATCCTGAAGGACAAAGGGGTCCAGGAAGGCTGGACAGTCTTCAAGAAGGAAATCTTAAAGGCGCAGGAGCAGGCGGTCCCCATGTGCCGTAAGAAGAGCTGGCGGGGAAGGCGACCGGCCTGGCTGAACAGGGAGATTTTGCTGGGACTCAGGGAAAAGAGGGGAGTTTATCACCTCTGGAAGAAGGGACAGGCAACTCAAGAAGAGTACAAGGATCTCGTTAGGTCATGCAGAGAGAAAATTGGGAGGACAAAAGCCCAGCTAGAGCTCAGTCTGGCCATAGTCGTAAGGAATAACAGAAAATGTTTTTACAACTACATTACCAACAAAAAGAGAGGTAAGGAGAATCTCCATCCCTTATTGGATGGGTGTGGTGGGACATTGTCAGAAAGGATGAGGATAAGGATGAGGAACTTAATGTCTTCTTTGCCTCAGTCTTTAAT
>NW_010511116.1:0-20166 GCF_000687285.1 Phaethon lepturus | reverse complement strand
GGGGCAGCCCGCGCTAAGGGGTTAAAACCCAGGCACCCTGGTTCCGGACTTTCCTCAGGTTTCTCAAAACAGTCGGCTTCGGACATCTCTGGCAATCGTCTCGGCGCTGAACGTACCTAGAAGTAGTGCTTGGTTTGGACTCGCCGTTCGAGTGTTTACTGGGAATTATCTGTCATCGGGCAGAGGCAATAACACACTGGCACAAATGGTTTATTTTTCTTGCTCCACTCTTAACTTCAAACACCCTCTCCTTCCTTAGCTCTCCTCCTTCCACCTAGGAAAGGTTCCCTTTGAAAGTAACTCCAGAAGAGAGGAGACCGGTAACACTTTATACTGAGCTTTTCTGGCTGTACAAAGATTGTTTAATTGTCAGTTTTAAGGCTGTTGACTGGAAATTCAGAAGCATTAAAAAAAAAAAAAGCAGTACAATTTTTGCGCAGAGCTCTTGGGAGGGGTGGAAATTCGGTTTCTCCGTCTGTTTTAGACTTAGTTCATGATGCCCTCAAGAAACCAGGCCCCGGTTATTTTAGGTACCCACCTCCATGCTGGTGTGATGCTACAGATGTTCAAGCTGTTGGAGTGACTTCACTGACCTTCTCTGTACCCTCAGCAGCATTAAGTGGTGCCTGGGGAAGCACAGAGTTCCAGGGATTCGCAACCGTGAAACCGCTTCTCACTGTGTTCGGGCTGGGTTTTGTGACCCCCGTGTCGTTAGATGCAGCGAGCTGCCTTTAGCCGTCGGATTTTAATTGCCGTCAACTGCTGGGAGTCAAGCATGGTCACACATAGATGCTGGATTAGATTTTTAATTTTTCTAGTCTTTCATTTCCTCCTTTCTACAGCAGCCTGTCTTCATGTTTTGCCAACTATTTTTTTTTTAATACTGCATCTCTCCAAAGAACCCTGCAGAGCTGGGTTCATTGGTTCCCTAAGCACCCCAAATATTGCTTTCATTTGTTGGTATGTACATTCCAGGTCCGTTCTGATGGATAGTGTCAGTACTGCTCCTGAGAAAAGAAGCCCAAATCCAGGTTCAATTCAGGTCAATCGGTCCAAGATTTCCCCTGTTACAGAAGTTGAATCCACTCTGACAATAACATACCTCTGAAAGTCATCCTTAGAGCTTTTCTTTTGTTTTCTTTCTTAAGCAAAGCACCCAAAAAGTAAGTTAGACTTTCTGAAGAAATGCCTCTGGGACAAAAGCGCAGAGAACTCTTAGGAAGGAAGCAAGCAATGGCTGTGAGGGGGTTTCGCTGCTTTTTTTAATGGGTAGAACTGCATAAGACAAGTGGGTTTTGGCATCAGAGCGGTGACAATAAATGGCTTTTGCAGTTATCTAAATGCTTTAGCTGTGCTTGGGTGTTTAATCTCCTGTAAAAGCTGTTTATTGCCTTGCGTAGTGCTCTGCAAGGCACATTATCCCTTAAGTATACGAATGACACAATTAGTCCTCTCAGAGACTTACCAAAATACTGTTGATTAAAGGTCAAGCATAAAAATTCAGATGCTACTCTCCTTAATTAAGAAAACCGTCCCTCCTGCATAAAGATCACTATCCAAAGGAAATCATAGTGACGGGAAGAATCAAATGGGTGCAGTTGTGTGGTGAGGAGAAATGCTTTGTGGCCATGTTTGGTCTCTAGGTAACAAATTGAAATCACAAAAGGTGTTCATAAAAGTCCATTTGACTATTAGTGATCTTCTCAAAACAGATTGTTAACTTCAATATGCTGTAAAATGGAAGTGGCATTTATAGGTGGCATCACAAATAACGGGCAATCAAACCTCATTAACACTGTAGTTTATAATTGCAGATTACTGTAATTTGTGAGGTATTCAGGATTTTGCAAGGATGTTATTTCTACCGTTGAGAGCTAATGAACAGTGGTAGAAATTTACTGTAAGTTTAGTCTCGCGTTCTTCTTTAGAAAACTATTGACATTAAATAAAAACTTCCGGCTTTGGTTTGTAATCGGAAAAATACCCCCATGGGTATTACACAGAATTTTGTTTGTGGGGACAACCCGGACCTTCCAGGTAAAAGGATGCTCACCTGTGCTCACCTGCTTTTAATCTCTCCTTTTGCAAGGAAAGACCCAGAGAGCAAGGAATGCACGGAGGCGGCCAGCAGTTCATGCCTGTCCTTGGGACAGCTTTCTGATCCTCTCTATCATCTCTATCTCTTCTGATCGTCTCAGTTCAATGCAAGGAACTCCTTTTGGCTTGTGGCTTTATTTTCCATTTTTTACCTGTAGGCAGCAAGATAAATCATTTCTTACAACCATTCTTTGTGATGTCAACAAACCTGGGCGGTTTAGATGGCCACCTCATAAGTATTCAACTTCTGGGTGTACCTCCAAACTCTAAAGTGTTTGAGGTTCACCCTGCATTTTTTTGCTTCCAAGGAGCATTTGACTGGTACAAGAAAATGCGTGACATGTCCTTACTATAAATTAGGAAGGCGTCCTAACCTTCCGCCAAGCCTCGAGCTGAGTTACTCCAAGTTTTAAGGATGTTCATAATTAGGGACTAGAAGTTGCTTTGCGTGACCTTTAAGGGAAGTGTGAATTTAGGTCTTGTGAACTGTTAAAAAATTGGGGCGTACGCACTTACGCCTTGCTGCTGATGGAAAACCTTTCCTCCAAATGGCAAAACAGTTTTGTTTTTTGTCCATGGCTGCGTTCCTTAGCACCAAGGATTGCTTTAACTTAGTCTGGTTATAATTGCTGAGGTAGATTAAACTTGTAATCACATTGACCCAATTATCATGCAGAACACACTGTTTCCTTACCCTGACATTTAGAGTATGGTAACAGACTTCATAGCTCCCTTCATCGCAGAAGCAGTGATGTCACAGTTACTAAGGCGATTTCATCTGCAGGGCTGCCTTCGTCTGGTTTTTTGGTAAGCCTCTCTCTTCCCTCGTCCCTGAGAATGCCTGACCGACGAATTTAATTCTTCCGCAAACCTTCTCCCAAAGTTAAAAATAAAAGTCATTTTTCAAAGCAATGCTGACTGCCCGCCGAACTCCAGGTCAAACCAAAGGGGAGCAGTCATGGTGGGCAAACTGAAGGGATCTCTTCAAAGGAGCCTGCTGCTCCAGCCATCCGCGTATTCAGGGCATGTGCCAACTATTCCAAAGATAAAGACGTGGTATAAGAATCAGGCTGGTTTGCAGGATCGCTGGGTTTTGGCGTTGTCAGAACCGCTGCAAGCACAAATGTACTTAGCTGGTTTCAGGCTTGGAAGTTGTTGAACTGCACTGGGACTAGCTGAGCATCCTGCCCGGCCTCCAAAACGCGAGAGGTTCAGGCTTCAGTCTCTGCCACCACTAGTAGCTGCAGCAAGAGCGAGCTAACCTCCTCCAAAGAAACCCCAGGAGCCTCTGTGTACTTTCATCTAGCATGCCTGAAGACAGCCTGCAATTGCTTGCATTTTTTTTCTGTACAGCAGCGACATTAAAAGATACACAAGTTTTCTTTTTTCACTGTGTTCATGGTTCACAGGCAGAAATAAAAATGCAAACCCTCCAATTTAAGTCCTTCCGCCAAAAAATGGGTCAACTTGCAAAGCAAAAAACGGCAGTCGCTGATATTCTTGACAGATCTAGTTTTGCTAATTTTAGGAGATATCCCTAAAGGTGATCTTGGAAGGATGTCGTATCTGACTCTTATCTTTGGATCCCATATACTTATGTTTATTAAAATCAATATAATCCATTAGCCTACATTGTTTCCATTTTTAATAATCTATTGATATATTGCCTGGGCTTTTACGGGACTAAACAAATTTCCTCTTTATGTGCCCTGTAATAGCCGGAGGTCAGGCTGGTTGAGAGCAGTTGCTGTATATAAATGTTTATTTACTGCCTGACTACTGATTGAGAACATATCTGGTCCACAGGCTTCAGATGGCTTTTAAACTAGAGATTTATGGCTTACTTCCTGTTTTCCAGACATAGTACACCATTTTTAAATAAAGTAATGAATGCAAGGTATTGTGAAAATAATAGCCAGGGATTGCCCCAAACTCCACATTTGAGAACATGGACTGTCGGGACCTCCGTTATTTCATCGTTCATTTGTTTTTTCTTATGGGGGGTGGTTTTATGTACGTTAAACACTCTTCTGTTTCATTTTCCTTTGCGCTGGTATGTCTTTTTAGTCTGGAGGTGCCCTCCTAGAGTAGCTGAAGCTCCCACCTCGGCCATGGAGCGGCCAAGCCAACGCACATTGGAAACCTGTAGCGAAGAACCTGACCACCTTTTGCCTGGCAGCTATCATTTCCAAGCAGCTTCCCTTCTGGTAGCACCCAGTTCAGCAAAGCATTTACACTTAGGCTTGGCTTTAAGGGTGGGTCCAGGTCCTTTTGTGTGGTTTCTTGCCTTTTTGCTTCTAGCTGACAGTGTCTTGCAAAACGTGCTTATTTTTAAGTCCCTAAAAGTAACTATTTCAATAGACTTGTCTGGCTTGGAGCTCTGTTTATGTATTTTTCAGAAGCCACATTACGGGGCACATAATTAACCAGGCTCATTTGAGTCCTGTATCCCACGTGGGATATGCATCCGCTTCATCTGCTAAATGTTAAACATGCTCTAGTCTTTACCCCTGCCACTTAAAGCTGTATCCGAAGTAATGAGTGCCAAGTTCCCCTTGGGCTTTTGTTCTCCCAAGGCGTGAACATTCATCTACCCAGCAAAACGCAAATGGCTCCTTTGTCGCTGCTGCTACAAGACAGGGAAATCACGTTTTTTGTTAGATTATTGTGATAAAAGCACTTACTAATATAGTATCTTAAACTGATGACAGAAAAAAAATAGCTCACATTGTTACCTAGCTGTGACAATAGGCTGTTTGTAATCGGGAGTTTGCGTGAAGTCCTTGGTCTCAGACTGATACCTGCTGCGCGGCCGTAGCCAGAGAACTTCAGTTACAAATCATAATTTCATACAAGAAAATTGGCCGTCATTTAGGACGGTCTTGCCTCACAGGGATTCTTCCATGTGTAAATCCTGATAGTCTAAATTTCTTGGCAGCAAATTAGATGCGAGCAGAAGAGCAATCCACTGTAATCGTCCCCTGGGGATGGGATCATTTATTTATTTGTTTTTACAGTTTTAATCCACCCAGTGAATATCACTTCCCTCTGGACACAACGTGGTTTAGAATCATCATTGTTATAAAGACGTTTCACATCCTTATGGAAATCTGTTGATTCAAGAGTCAAACTACAGCTTCCAGGAGGCAGTGATGTAAATAGGCAACCTAGCTGCAGGTCTGCTGCTGAGGTTGCTGACGGCCGTAACACGCTCCGCCACATGAACTGAGCCAGATTTGCCGCTACCGACATCAGTGGGGGAATTTTTCTATTGATTTCAGTGTCTGTGTGTGCAAGGGGGGATTATATTTACCACTGTGAATGCCTTTTCTCCCAGACTGTGCCTTGCTTGGTGATTTAGATGTCAACCTTGGGGGGCAAGAGCTAGCGGCACTCTGCCCGGGCAGGCGCAGACTGAACAGCCATGGGATAAGCCAGTTCCAATTTGGGCATCTTACAGTCACATTAGCCAGATCTCCAGAGGCTTTGAAGCAAGGTCTGTCATGACGTTATCGTGACTGTGACTGACCAAGGCTGTTGTGCGTCCCTCCAGCTCAGAAGGCAAAGGCACTCGGGGTCGCTTTCTCTGGTCTGGGGTGATTGCACCCTGCCGGAAAATCGCCAAAGTAAAGACAACTTTTCACAATGACCCAGCTCAACTGGATTTTGTTTTCTTGATGTAAAACGTTGCACGGTGTGTTGCTTCAAATAAGAATCAAGCCGTGGTCCACTCGCGTGATGGGACTGTCATGCTCAGGAGCAGTTTTTTTAGATCTCTGCAAGCTTCCTCGGTCATGTATGTGTGATTCCTAGTGCTGATCTCTGGCCCCTAGATGATGCTGTTCATCTGCCAGAGAAAGTTCTCACGTTGCGGAGATGTGAGTATGCCCTTGACAACAACTGAAGTATTTTGGCGATGCTGCAACATGACAGGAGTTGGAACGAATGCGCCAGCTGCTCCGTTTTTCTTGCGAGGAAATGAGAGTGAGGAGAGGTGGCTGCGGAAGTGCCATGTTAGAGTAGCCCTGACACACAAATGTAGCCCATTTATGTGGCTTTCGTGCACATTTTCACCTGCTATTCCATTAAAATGAGTCCTAATCAAAGCAGCACATAGCGCAGCGTGGGCTGTATCCTGCCGGGGGGACACAGAGCTCCTTCATGGAGAACACGCTCATTAAAACGTGTAATGACAGACGTTAACTCCCCAGTAGTTTGCATGATCATGAAATGTCTAGCATCAGTGTTTTCTATAGATAAAAATGCGGCGTTCTTTACGAATGCATTCGACACCGGCAAAAAAGTGGCAGGGAGGGGCTGGGTGACTCGCTGCCTTTCTCGCATTGCGGGCAAAAGTTCCAGGAGCATTCCCGCAGTGTCTCTGCATAAAAGCACCACAACTGTTATGGCAAGGACCTCTATTTTCTTTGGACTGTGAAGCCCGGATCCTGACATGTGTGGGCACTGACAAGATGGAAGAAGTGAGGGAAAAGTCAGAAAGCACCAAGGGCTTGATTCAACACCCATTAGACTCAAGTGGAGAGTGATAGATTTTAAAGGGAACCTACAGATGCAATAGCTACTTAACAGGATTTTCAAAAGCGCTTGGGTGTCTAATTCCCATTGATTTCACATGAGGGAATTGGCCTTCACTTATAGGACACGATTTACAAACAGAGGTTCTGCCATGTGTAGATCCCACTGATCTGTAAATTGCTTGGCAGCAAATTGAATGTGAATATGAGCACAATTGGCTGTGATTGTCCCCAAGGCACAGAATAATTCCTTTGTTTTTACAACACCCATAACCTCCAGTAAACACAGTTTTCCTGAAGGGTTGATACAAGAGGTTCCAAGGACAGGTAGGCTCCCAGCTGCTTTTGAAAATCCTTGTGCTTATTCTTAGATGAATAGCTTTAAAAATTTGGGAATCTTCCCATTATCTTCTGATGCATGCTTTGCATATTTACCTTTAGCCTCTGCTTTTTTTTGAAGTGATCAATAGTTTGAGTTCATGGGATAAGAGCACGGATGTGATCGAAACTTCTCAAATATCTGCTAGAGGCTCTTTAAAGAAGGCACAGAGCGCCGTAGGTGGGAGACAGCTGCAAAGCGTAACTCAAATGATGAATAATCTGCTAAACATCTTCCTGTAGAGTGAGCCCTGGCCCCTTCACTCTTCCCCAGGCTGCTTAGGTGGCCAGAAGCTTAGAGCTTACAGTGTTTCTCTGAAACGCTGTGTTAACTGAAACACCTTCATGGTTACATCACCTTTTGTGAAAATGCAAAATGATGTACATTTAGAGCAGCTATAAGAAAGAAATTCTTCACAATGAGAGTGGTGAGGCACTGGAACAGTTTGCCCAGAGAAGTTGTGGATACCCCATCCCTGGAAGTGTTCAAGGCCAGGTTGGATGGGGCTTTGAGCAACCTGGTCTAGTGGAAGGTCTCCCTGCCCATGGCAGGGGGTTGGAACTAGGTAATCTTTAAGGTCCTTTCCAACTGAAACTGTTCTGTGATTTTTATGGGGTAAGCTGCCTGCCAAGTGTAGCTTTGTGTGGTCATGGCAGCTAGGAATTCTCCAGCCCAACACCTAGCAAATACAACTGTTTTTGTAAATTCTCCGGCTTGCACTCCAGCAGCTTGGATACCTTCATAGGGGAAAGCAAGAGAGATGTCTGCTCTGGGGGCAGAGCTGCTCTTGCCCCTCACTGCCCCCAGAGTAATAAATGCTGCAAAGGCAAGAGCTAGCAATGAATCTGAAGAGTATCAAGCTCTCTCACCTAGGCTAATCTGGTCAGAAACCTAAAACCATTACGTCGCAGAATTAAGAGCTTAGTAACCGGAGCAAAGCAGGTGAGACCCTAACTATTCACCCTGGATGTGCGTGCAAAAAAGGCAAACCCCAAATAACCTTTTCTTCTGCGTCCCACATACAAGTGATCAGATGACTTTGCAGGGAAATGTTGTGATGAAGTAGGATGCATCAGTGAATCGAAAGTCCTGAAGGAGGTGTGGTAATTATGGTTTAAAAGCAATGGAGTAACTGGCCCAGGGATCGAGGAAAGCTGAGAACAAAAGCAAATGAACAAACTTGTTATTAGCTTTAAGAAGGAAAAGATGGGCTGGAGTCGAACACTATAGTGATCTGCCTGCAGGTCGGTCACAATACCCACGTACAATAAGCACGTAATATGATTTCTATAGGACGTTGAGAGTCGAGTAGATCAATTCTTGAGAAGGACTCTTGCTTTTTGGTGGCAAGCGTTAGAGCCCTGGTGCTGGTTTTGGCTGGAGTAGAGTGAATTTTCTTCACAGTAGCTCGTGTGGGGCTCTGTTTTGGACTTGAGCTGAAAACACTGTTGATAATAGAGGGATGTTTTCGTCGTTGCTGAGCAGTGCTCACACAGAGTCGAGGCCTTTCCTGCCTCTCACCCCAGCAGCGAGGGGGCCGGGGGGCACGGGAAGCTGGGAGGGGGCACAGCCGGGACAGCCGACACCGGCTGACCACAGGGCTGTTCCAGCGTATAAAGCTGGGGGAAGAAGGAGGAAGGGGGGAACGTTCGGAGTGATGGCATTTGTCTTCCCAAGTCACCGTTACACGTGATGGAGCTCGGCTCTCCTGGCCGAACGCCTGCCTGCAGGCGGGAATCACAGCGGTGAACGAATTCCTTGTTTTGCTTTGCTTGCTTCACACGGCTTTTGCTTTGCCTATTGAACTCCCTTTATCTCAACCCACGAGTTCCCTCACTTTTACCCTTCCATTTCTCTCCCCCGTCCCGCTGTGGGGAGCGTGAGCGAGTGGCTGCGTGGGGCTGCGTTGCCGGCTGGGGTTAAACCACGACAGCCCTGCTGCACCAGAAACTGTAGAGCTAAGCACCAGGCAGGCAGTCCTGGCTCCTGGAGGCTCACAGTCTGTTCTGCATGTGGCCAAACTAAACTGGTGGAACTGGACTGGTTTTAAGGGTTTTACACCCCGGGTGAACTTGGCTTAGAGCCTTTCTGACTGTTTACTTTCCCCCCTTCCACAGTCAGCAAGCTGTCAAGCTTCTGTCCTTTGTTTGGATGTTAATGATTTCCTTCATGACAAGATAATCCAAATTAAGTTTTTATTGCCCTGTAAAATCAAAGTAGGTGAGGACTGCCCTCGGTGACTTTGGTCTTCAGCAGCAGGGCTGCCCAAGAGCTATGACAGCAGGTTTTGGTGTCTGTCTTTCTCCTCCCTCTCTTTGTTTTTGAGAGAGGTCTGTGGCTGTGGGTGCTAGAATGAACACTATCCAGCAAGTGCAATGTGTAAATTTTGAAAAAATATTAAACATGTGGTTTGTGTTTCAAAACCCGGAAAATATTATGAAAGCAATAAAATATCCCTACTGCAGGCCGCCTGAGAGGGCTCTCCCTTTGTGAGTACATGCGTTCGGATTTAGTTATGTGTCATTCTCTAGCCAGCTTCGTTCCAGGAGAGCCAGACCTGGGTCTTATGTTGCCGTGAGCCTGGCTACGCAAAGGAGTTGTAGACAGGACAGGAGCAGCAGCTGCACTGTGGCCCTAACGGAGCCCGTTCCAGACCAAGGTAAAAGGAAGCACCGATACGAAACCTTCCTTAAAATTAACTTCACTGTCTTTAAGCGGGGCTTCAGTGCCGTGCTGGCTTTGGCAAATTGGAGACGGATTGTGGCAATTAGATGTTTTGGCCCACATCTACACACACACACACTGACACAGAAATTCAGTGGCCTGAGGGATGGCTAACAGTACCATGAAGTGTCATACAAAACCTTGGGAAGAAATAATTACCTCGTAACTGTTTCCAGCAGATAAAGAAATAGGGTGAGTACATGAGCAATAGGATTCCTGTGTTGTTGTGTCTTCAGATTTAACCAAAGCTACAGTTAAACAAATCATTGTTTAGGGAGCGTGGACACTTCATTTTTTTAATAGTCTCTGTGACCTGCAATAGAATTTAGGTTGGGTGTTAATGACCAAAGGTTTTGCAAGTAATTAAATTTGTGGAAAGTGCTATCCCTGAGAGGCTGAAGAGTGTATTTGAGAACAGGCATGCGTCTGTGTGGCTAGAGTCTTAAACTTTAGTAGGCTGGCTGTGCACAACTTGGACGGAGCCGATACTCATCAATCCAGGTGGCTCTTTCAACCTAAGTCTTGGGTCAGACATACTACTGCTGTTGTGTTTTATGAACTTAGTAACAACGTGTTATGAAACCATGACATACACATTTAAATCCTAGAATATGGCCATCTGATTTTTTTTGTTAGGCAAAGTAAATGACATGAGCATACATTGCATGACATATAACTTGTATACATCATACAAAAAGGTTTAATATATTCTAGTTGAGAATCTCATGTGTATAATACATGTTAAGTGTGTGTGTGTATGTATATCACACTCGTACTTTGCAAAGAGAAGGCATGGACTGTTGCGTATGCTATAGCACATTCCTAAAATGTAGCTTTGTAATATGTGCATCGTTTTAGGATCCATGCGCAAGGCACAGTGAATCTTCTTCTTATCTTCCAACCATTCTGGTTTTTATAAAGTCGTCAGCTTCATCTAAGTCTTTGTGCTACCCTTCAGTAATCTGATAGGCCACCATGTTTCACTTAAAGTATTGTGCCTGTATGACCATATTTCAAATATGAGTGGGAGATGTGTCATAGATAAAATGGGAAGCAACCTTAAGTTTTACCCAACGTCTTGGATCACAGCTTTTTTGAGGGTATGAAATAAAAAAATCATTGAACTAAATATATGTATTTATTTCCACACTTGATTGAGCATCCTGGTTGTAATAGAGATATTTGTGACTTCAGTGCTTGGAAAGAGGGCAAGATTGTGGAAACCTCACCAGAGGGCTAGTTCTTCCAATGGCTCAAACCCAGTTTTTCACACCTGAGAAGGCTGGATTTATTTACTTTATTTTATGTCCGGGGCTGCTTTTACTAAGGTCATGCATTACTCATCCGTTTCTGACTGTCTGATACAGACCCCCCTCGCACACGTGTGATGAAATCTGTGGTGCTCACTCTGAAATGGTGACTTACGTGGAGTTAATTAGGCATGAATTAGAAAGAGGGAGCCAGAAAAGCCACAGAGGTGCCACGAAGAGGGGGTACTGCCAAGACAAGCTAAGCAGCAGCCTGGGGTATTATGGGTTAATTATTATGTAGCATTTCTAATGAATCAGGGACACACTTAGATGGGGCCTAATTAGTGCTGCTGAGCCTTTACACTGCCTAGGCTGTCGGAGGGTGCTGGCAGATGGCTGTAGCAAAGGGAGTGGAAGTGATTGGGGAGGGGTGTAGGCATTACTAAGGTAGCTGAGTGCTGACTATGAGTTACTCTTTGCTGAGATCTTGCATCTTAACAGGAACTCAGTCAGTGTGGATGGCCTGTTTTGGCCAAGTGTATCTCATCCCCGGAGAGCTGTGAACAGATATCTCGGAGGAGAAATGCAGCATCTCTTGGAAAGTGCATGGCAGTATATTGGGAGAGAAAGTAAAGGTAGACAGTAGCCCCAAGGGAGCTCCAAGGGCAGGGACAAGGCGCAACATATAAGCATTTGACTCTGAAAGAAGGCCTTTGCTTTCTTGGTCACTAGGTGTCCCCTAGACAGGCTGTGAAGGCCTGTTAGCTCATCAACCGCGTGGCCTCTCCAGTAACGTGTATGAGGACTCAGACCGCTTTTTCATGGTGGAGCTCTTCTAAGTTATGTGAATAATTCCCAAGCAGAGAAAGAGGCGACAGACCCATCTCCTGGGTGGAAGAGGATTTGAGATTATAACCGTGTGATTTTTGTTGTCCACATCAGCAAAAGACAGCATGATCGACTTGAATACTGCTTTCCTCCAATAATGAGATGTCACCTTTTGGAAAAAAGTTGTTTTAATACACAGTACTGGACCTCACAGGATAAAGGAGTGCTGCCTGCCTTTCCTTTTTGCCCCTTATTCTGAGAGTACCTTGCTAAATGTGTTTTGCATCACAGGGTTCATCATTCAGATTCATCTTCTGACCCTTCTTTAGACAAGTGACTTGAAAGATACCTGCAACACAACCACTAACTGAAAATAGAACAGAGGTCAAAGCCATTCCTCTTTTCCCCAGACCTGCTGGGTGCGTTACAGCCCTTCAGTACGTTCTGTTTCCTTGAACCGGCAGGTCCATTCCCTTCATCAAACCCCCAAAGCTCAAGTGAACATTTAGCCAATCAAAGTGCTGGGGCTTGTATGGTCAAAGGATTAAAGCACATTACTAGCTTTCAGTAAAAGGTATTATTAGGTATTCACAGAACAATACTTGTATTTCACCCTAAAGGCCAAAGTTTTGGGGGTTTTGTGTGATGCCAGAGCAAAGGCCTTGGGGTTTGGACCCAAAGAGATCTAGTGACTGGTCAAGCAGCTCTCTTCTTCTGCCCAAACTTCTAATGCCAACAACTAAATGCCGTCCACCTAGGCCCTGGCCGTGGCAGCCTTCGGAACCGGAGAGCTCGCATCCATTCTTGCGCCTTGTGAGGTGGCTGCGCTGTGCTCCTGCCCGCGCTGGCCATGGGAGCGACTGCGCGTTAGGCTGGGCTGGGGGCCGTACGCCCGTCTCCTCTAGCTTGGCTGTGGCTAGGAGAAACCCTCAGCAAGAGCAGCAACACTAAGAACCCCGGACTGCAAAAGAAGAGGGAAGGGGTTTCTTTTCTTTTTTTTCAGCAAGAAGAAGGGATGGGGAAAGGTTGCAAGCACACAAACTCAATGCGTTTACAATGTTTGTGCTAAAACTTTGCACGCAAGATTGTCTGCTGTGTCCTGTGTCTTTAAAATGCTAATGGGCCCGCTGGAAAAAAAAAAGGCAACAAAAAAAAAACCCCCAAACCCATGACAGTCCACTAGCAACTAGCACACTAACAGGTTCTCATCTGACACCAGTAGGGAACCGAAGATATTTTATTATTTGGAAACTCCATATAGGGAAAACCAGCCTTGAATCTGTCATTACTCCAAGAACCGCACCTCCCCTGGGAGTTAATTATTTTCTTAAAATGCAACTTGTACTGTTAGTTTAAAACATTCCAACTGTGTTCGCACTCTTTAAATCTTCTGTAAACCTTAGAGTTTAAATCACTTGCAGATAAGAGTAATTCTATTAGAAAAAAAAAGTTCGGTGGAAGGGGAAAGAGAGGGAAATAAAAGGGCATTGATAGAAGCGTCCTTTGGGTGCCCATTGCCCTGTCACCTTTAGAACTTGGCAGGAGTTGCAGCCCACAGTAACTTTATAGGTCCTGGCACAGAATGAAACAAAATAGGTGCATGCCACATTTTCCTTCCAAAAAAACACCAGAGAGAGTGACTTACCTCCTTTGTAAGAGGCTGAATATCTGAAAAGGCATGTTAAATTAAAAAAAAAAAAAAAAAAAAAAAGGTGAGTGGGCCTGACAGGTCATGGCCTTTTCTGGGCTTCTATTTGGAATGAAAGAATTGGGCAACGGGCTGCCTCTGGCTGGCATCACCTTTGGGAACTGAAGGGCTCGCAGAAATGTTTTCACATAGGGCACTACTGCAGCGTTTGACCATCTCAGCTCCTCTTGCTTTGGCTCCTTTCGTCGCTTTCATGGGAATTCCGGGGCATTAAAAAAAAAAAAAAAGAACTCATTGCTGCGGGTTTGCCACGAGTGAGCCGGGGAGAGAGCCTATGTGTCGTTTTTGGAACCGTCTGTGCAATCATTCGTATGCTGTATTGGCCAGGCTCCTAGAATTAAGGGTAATTCAGTGGTTCCAGAGGTGGGCTTTTTTTCTCCCTCTTGCCCTCCCCAGCCTCCTGTTCTCTCTAGTTTGTTTGGGCTGAAAATCAGCTTCCCAAATTCCTTGAATACTGTTTTTCTTTTTTAACTGGTTTTCTTTTGAAAGAGTGCATTGGTTGAGCTGTTATTTTAACTGGTAGTGCCTACCAAAGCCCCCACACCTGTAGGAACTGCTGCTGGGAGAGGAGCGATGGGTGAAAGCGAAGCGCGCGCCACCACCGACACCGTGTGGCGTTGACTGCGGCTCCAGCGGCACAGCTGTTGACAAAAGCGATGCCTCTATCTACTCTTCCGAGCCACCGTTGACTCCGCACCCCACTGCCAGACGCTGCCCGCTGGGCGACGGACACAGGCTGTGAAAACTCTCCTCCCGTGCCTGTGAGCCAGCAACGATAGTGTCCGAGTGTCACTACTGCCGACCGAGGCTCTCCGGGAGCTAAAATAATAGAATTTATTATTTTTTGAAGGAAATTCCACCCTCCCCTCCAAAAAAATGCTGGATTTGATGGGTCTGTTAAACTCAGAGATAGCTTAAAACCGGAACCATTCCCTGCTTTTCGCTGGCTCAAAGAGCCTTGATAGAAGGAGACCCATTTCCTACCGAATATCGACTTCTGCAAGTAAGAGCGCTGTGCAACGTTATCTTCTCCTCCCAGACCCTTGAAATCTCAGCTCATAAAAGCGCATCGCTTATTGCATGCTCAGGTAACCTCCGCATTGACGGCAAAAGGTACACGCGGTTGCACATCTGACTCGCAGAGCCCCAACGTTGGGGCCCTGCACCCACAAGCTGACTTGAGTCACTCTGGTAGCAAACTAAACCTGAAGGCTTTGGGATTTGTTACGGCGAGGCAAGGAAAAAGTGGCCCATGAATTCTAGGGGTTTAATAACTTGTCCTGAAAAGAAACACCCATGATGCAACGCATAAATTTGTCAGATGCTTCCGCTTTCCTTCAGGTGAGCGTCTTTACGTGCATTCCTAACTGAAACCAAGGGAGATGTCGGTGCTGAGGAAGTCAACAGGCTTGTTACGCTCACGCTTGCGAACGCTTCTGCGTCCAGTGAAGTTGTCAGACTCCAGCAGATTGGGATGAACGTTGCGCCATCACGGGCACAAGGCAGGCAGGGTGGTGGATTCTTTCGCACGTTGCTGCGTAGGTCAAAGTCAGCCTTGCCCGCCGTACGCCGGGGTTCCTCTGCTGTCATGCATCACATCGGTGATTAGATCCAAAGCAACCGCAGGCTGGATGCAGCGTTACCTTGGCTCTGCTGGCCGCACTGTCGCCTTCGGGCCAGGAGTTATCCGAAGGCTGCCCCGGGGCTTGGTCCGTGGCTGGTGGAGCGTGGCGGACGTGCGGGGCTAACTGGGCTGCTTCGGTGGCCTGTTGGAAGGGTGTCTCCTGTGGCTACGCAGGTGGGACATCAGCCTTTTGGCACCTGGAAGAAGCGAGTCAGGCAGAAGTGAGGATCCCCTTTCACAGCTTTAGCTGCATCTTCTCAGATTCTTCTGCCCTTTTTTTTTTCCCCAGCGCCCTGTCAGCTGTGCGGTGGCGGAGGCACCGCGTGTCGGCATAGACGCGCTGCGTGCTGCATCGCCTGCGTTTTCCGAACAGGTGAAATCACATCACCCGAGTGCATTCTCAGGAGGCTGTTTCTTGAACACGGCTCTCATCTTTGCAGCTTCAGTCACCACTTTGTAGAGCGACTGAGGCCGACGGACCACAGGACGTACCCCTCTCGTGGACTTGAGTGAGAATTAGATTTGAGGTACCTTGTACCCATCACACTGCCTGTGGCTGAGCACCGAGGTGGTTCAAATTCCTTGTGCCAGACGTAACCAAAGGGCGTTTGTGATTTAAGTACGCTGGAAATGCAAGAACCAGCAGGAAAGAGAGATCGACAGGTTCTGAAAAACTGATCCTGCCAACCTTTCCTTCCTGAATTAAATGACCCTAGAGTCAAACCGTGGGGTATGGAGGAGACATTTGAGAGCATCGGTGCAATGCCTGTCCCTAGTTTAGGCCAAGGCAAAAGCAGAAAGAACCCAAATAATGTATGTTCCAGCTGAATTTCTGATTAGACTGGATGACGCAGTAATGAAGCTGCCGCAAGAAACGTCTGTTTTCATAAGCTTGTTTGCATCATTTTGCAAATGCCACAAGATTTCTGTGGTGCACATGTGCAGCTGAAATTTCAGCTCTCTTCTATCTGCATGCTGTCTGTCTGTACTGACCTTCTCTGCTTTTTATTCTGTAACCATTTGTCTCGGAGTCTCTTGAGACCTGGGAAGGTGATTAAATTTTGAGATGCAGATAGAGCTCTTCTGTTCTGTAGAAGTAACACTAGCAATATAAGCGATGAAAGATTTTTATTCCCCCCCTCTGCTCAAGCTAGTCTCATTGAATGAGAATTCTTGCACATAGGTTAAATTAGAACAGATCAAGAATATTTTCTGGAGATACTTGTAACTTTCTCCAGTTGACTTCAAGCAAGTAAAACACTTCGTACAGCAGGATTCCAACGTAAAGCACAGAATAGTCTGTACATAGATGACTATCAGCAGAGTAGGAAACACCGATGATTATGTTTTTGGGCAGAATAAACCTGTATAAAGGACAAATTTCCTTTTAAAACTGAACTGTGTGTAATGAGACACAGGAGCCTACTGAAAATAATGAGCTGTTAAAGAAATAAACAGTTAAAACAATCACAAAAGGCTAAACAGCTTCGGAAAGACAAAAAAAGTCAAATGTGATATAAAGACATAGTTACTTGCTTACAGGGAGTAAGGTGATCTGCTTGAAGTGCATGAACCTGAGAAGCCCTGGGTAATATTGCTGCTGTTTGCACAGTTCAGCCAGATGGGCTAAAACATCCTATTAATAATAAGAATTTGCACTCGGAGCTTGGAAGCACCTTGCAAACTTTCTCTCTCTCACAGCTCTCTATGCCATTCGGCAGCGCTGGGACTGATGCACAGACCTGCCCGCACCCTCAAGGAGGTCCATGGAGGTGTGGGACGTGGCCGCGGGCACAGGGTACTGTGCCTTCCACGTACGCGTCTGTGTGGTGCGCCAGCCAGAGGCGGAGGCAACACGGGTTTGATCTAGCCTTTCCACAGGAATCTCGGTTGACTAGGAACAGCCAATCTTTGCCCAAGCCTGAGGAGGCTACTGAAATGATTAACGCTGTGCTGGTTTCTCTTGCAAGAGCAAACAAAACCCGCAATCAACATGACTCTTTTTTTTTTCCCCCATTCAAACAATATTCAAAAAAGTGCGCGTTACAGGAAACTACATGATATTTTGTATGCTCCGGGCACACCAAAAACCCCACCAGCAGTGAGCTGAGGTACGTGGAGATTGCCAGCAGCCCCTGGAAGGGTTAGAGCCTTCTGGGCCCTGGGAAGTGCTGCACTGCCCGTCAGCCAGCACGGGGCACTGCTTCGACAGCGTCGGCCTCCCGGCGGGGCCCCGCTCCCCTCCTTCTGCCTTATCAGTGTATTGATTTACAATTAATCTCTCACGGTGTTTTGCCAGGACCTTGGGATAAGACTCTATCACTTTTGTTATCAGAAATCATGACTGTCCTTGCTGCATAGGTGAGGTGCAGAAAGTACACAAAGTGGGGTTTTTTTCAGGATACAAAATCTATAGGAGCTTGACTACTCTGGGGACATGACTTGTGTCTGAATTAAAAACTTACTTGCCTGAATCTTAACTGTTTCGGCATGTTTATGGAATCCTGTGTTGCTGCAGTAAAGCCTGTCATCAGTAGTTTCTTTCCTGTAGAGAAAGAATTGAGTCTATCATTAAAAACGTGTTAGATTTGCGTTTTTTGGTCTTGTACTCATCTAGTCGGGTGATCTGCAAAACACTCCGGTGACAGTAGGATCCACTATTGTCTTCTGAATGGCAGCCAGCAAGCTGGTTGGACCCTCGGCTTCTTCTTAAAAGCCGAGTAGATGCTGCAGTGGGGTCAGGCCCCCGTAGCCGTGATGGTGTCCAATGACGTGCAGTATAGCCGTGCTGAGGTTGGGGCAATGGGATTGCTCCCGAGAGCTGATGCTGCCTGGTTCTTTCTTTTCACACAGTAAAAGAAGTTGTCCACTGGCACTAATCCCTACCCTAACTTAATCGGAATTTCTCATCCTACTGGAGCATAAAACAAGGAGTAATTAGTCTTAATGTATCTCCAGCCTCTTCAACAGAAAAGAAAAATCTCGTACCCTTGGCTCTCCTTGGTGTAACTAAGCCTCATTAAGGTTCTTGAAGTTAAAAAAACTGTACAAAAAGAAATGTGCTTTGTATGAAAGAGATGGCCCTTTGTCTTTTACGTTCACCTGCCTACCTCTTTTGGGGGCACGTTTGTCCCTCTGAGTGTCCTCACTTCAGAACACCAGCGCGATGGAGCGAAGCTGGGTGTGATTTGCAGAGCAGATGCACCGCAGCACGGGGCGAGCATCGGAGCCTCCCCCTGAGAGGTGGGGAAGAGGCTTGTGGAGTTGGGCGAAAGGCACTGTTGGCATTTGGTAGAGCTGGGCCTCAGCACCTACTCCTCGACAGACTAAACCAGACAGGCTGTTACACTCTGGCGCTTGGAGAAGGTGGCTTTTGTGCTGGATTGAAGACAGGTGAATAGAAAGAGGTGATTAAATGCAGTCTGTGAGAGACGCTTCACAGGGGCAATAGGGTGTGAACCACCATTCTTGACCACGAGAAGATCTTATTCCTCCCCCACCATGCAACAGTTAACTGGGGCGAAACCGGGCAACCAAAGCTGGGCGAGGTCAGACAAGAAGATTTTTCAGATAGGTTGGCTCAAAAAAGGCAGGGTCTTTTAAGAAGAGACCAGAAAAGTCTTTATTTTGTTCTGCCTAGGAGTTGCTCAATTACTCTCTTCATCAGTCTTTTTTACATTTTTAATGTAAAACAAGGCCCTTTTTTATGCTTGGTGACCTGAGTATGGGGCACACGTGTTCTAGCACCTGAGTGAAGAGACAACAAATTTGGCTGAGGGTAAGTTTAGGAGTTGGCCAGCCTTTCCAGTGCTAGCACGTTACCCTTACTGAAGAGGTGAGGCATCCAGGGAAGTTCATCCTTGTGCCAGCTTTCATTGGCCATGCCTGCAGAAATGTTAAGTGCTGTTTTTACATTGCATTCGCTTGTTTTTGTTTCTTTTCCTCTATTGGCCCCATTCCAGGACCGTTGAGTGTATGACGATGCAAGTAAAGTGGCATTTTCTGTTGCCTTACTTCTGTCAGTTGGAAAGCTTTAAAAGTTCATATTTACATTAAATGACCTAAAATTCGGCTAGCTTGATGTGTGTTTGTTTAACATATTTAGATGACGGCTGCATTTTTTTTTTAAACTGCTTGCATGTTAAGATACTTCAACGATGCATGCAATTTTAACAAAGCCTGTCTTTCCGTAAGCCCTTATCACAGTTGTGAAAGCTTTTTACATTAGTTCTGTAATTACACCTTTTAAAAAAATTTATAGGTATTCTCACTCCAGGAGGAAAAAAAAAAAAAAAAAAGGCATTTTAACATAAAAGTCCTTCAGAGTGAACACAAAATAAAACTTTTTGCTGAGTTTTGGGCATTCTAGTGGGTTTCAGAATAAAATACGTTTCAGGTGCTCCTGAATGTCTTAGGAAATTAAATTCCATAGACCAGCTCTTCAACCTGTGAAAATCATTGCTGCATCATTGGTTTGTACCAAAGGCATAGTGCATAGCCCGCCCCAAATATGTCCTCTAACGGTCTGCAGCTTGCTAAATTCCTCAAGAGCTCTGCCGGTCCGAACAGGAGTGATCTCCGTGGGCTTGCTCTGCAAGGGAGGCGAGTGTTTTTCAGCATGTGCTGAGAAAGAAGAGCAGGACTGCATGAAATAACATTCTAATCGGAATTCCCTCCTCACTTAAACTCTGTTTAGATAGACAGTTAATTTATCTCTGTTTAACTGCTGAATCAATCCATCCATCAAAGCTACAAAAGCTAATTAGCTGGAGTCAAAGCAGCAACAGCTCTGATACACAGTAGGCTATGTAATACCTTATGAAATTGCGGCAGGGGAGACAAGGTACATTTCCCTGCATATGCCTTAAAGCTGCCCATGAGGCCTGGGCGTCCAAGCCCCGCTGCGTTCGCAAGCGCCGGCTTTGGTAAGAAGTCCGAGTCGCGCAGTCCCTCGGGGACCTTGTCCCGCAGGCTCCCGCCCGGGCGCGCAGCCCGCCTGCTCCTCCCTCCAGCCCACGGAG